>NC_083322.1:69832971-70132971 GCF_963455315.2 Globicephala melas | reverse complement strand
GTGAAGTACTTTTATCCATCATGAGACTACGTTCCTCGGTTCAGGGATTGCACTATCCCATCTCAGCAATCCCAACGCCTACCACCATGCCTGGTACATTTAGGTACACAATAATTCTTAAAGGGAAAGGGCTAAACTAATGAATCTGTAATTGCCTAACTTTGGGGCAGAAACATTTATCTGATTTGCTAGTATAAATTCTGAAGGACTAGAACACAGTCCTTTGACTTCCATCAAAGAAAGAAAGAAAAATACTCTAGAGCGGGGACCACCATCTAGAAAGAGTAGACCCAGACAAGGTGTGTGCCTTCATGAATTAGGGTAAGACATGAGACACCCAAAAACAAATTTTCATATGAATTATGTTGTCTGAGACACTATCATTACCAAAGCGTTTCAACAGAAGTGATTTCTCACATCATAGGAAACGTTCAGCTTCTCATCTTATCAGCGTCAGGTTTTTCTCTGTCAAAGGAAATCCACTTCTTTGCTAGACAAGCTCTACAAACTCACAATTCCATCAAAATAATCAGACTACTATTCAGCAAGACACAGGAGAATGGGATATAGATATTTAAGGATATTTGTTCCCCTTCAACTGCAGTAGCAGAAGCAGGACTGCAAAAATAATGCTAATGACAACACTTAAGTTATCTTAAACAATAGGACGCTGAGGACCCTGGGGACTCTGGAGACTGGAAAACTAGTTGACAAGCACTCTCAGAGTACAAGTAAGAACAGAAAGGTCACTGGAGGGCCATACAGCTCACATACACTCTCTGTGCTGACATTTTAAAAGCAAATAAGAAGTTCCATTCTAAGATTTTTAGGAGAACCATTTAAGCACAGGCTACATTGCAGGGTGCAACACAGACCAGGGAATGCAGTTTGTAAGGTTAGTTATGCAAATATTTTGCATATTTAAAATAGGACCCTGGTGGCGCAGTGGTTAAGAATCCACTTGCCAATACAGGAGATACGGGTTCCATCCCTGGTCCGGGAAGATCCTATGTGCCAAGGAGCAACTAAGCCCATGTGCCACAGCTACTGAGCCTGCACTCTAGAGCCCACTCGCCGCAACTAGAGAAAGCCCGTGTACAGCAAAGAAGACCCAACACAGCCAAAAATAAATAAATATATAAATAAAATTTTTTAAATTTAATAAAAAATAAAAAAATAAAATAGAACTTGGTAGCCTATACTATAAATATAACTCAATAGTAATATCTAAAAATATATATAACACAATCAGAAATGGTCTGCTGTATATTTCTTTTTATAAGAAGAAATTCTGCCAACTTCAGAATCTGCACTAATAAAGACTGGCCTTTTCTCAGTAAGCCTTGACTTTAAAAACATGGGGCTTGGGACTTCCCTGGTGGTCCAGTGGTTAAAAAAACTCTGTGCTCCCAATGCAGGGGGCCCGGGTTCGATCCCTGGACAGGGAACTAGATCCCACATGCATGCCACAACTAAAGATCCCACACACAGCAATGAAGACCCCGCATGCTGCAACTAAGACCCAGCACAGCCAAAGTAATAAATAAATATTTAAAAAACCAAAAGAACAAACAACAGCAAAAACCACGGGGCTTAGTCCCACAGTATCCAGCACCCAAATCATATGCCAAACAGATTCTATGAAGACCATTTCATCAAAAAGCCTCCCTGCACAGATTTTTATGGGATCATCTTTGAAGGCCCCTACCTGCAACTTCCCTCCTTGGACAATAGGGAACAGGAAGTCACAGCTACCATTATCATCAGAGTGAGTTTAAAACGAGAATCACAATGCCTAGAAACTGCAGGACATACAAGGCTCCTCTTCAGTCACGGCAAAGGGGCTGTTACAAAAAGCTTTGTCTGCCTGTAAATACACATGAGACAGAAGTCCAAAATAGAATTGAGAAAAGGAAGTAATAGTCGAAGTGAAGGAACTTGCAACAGACAACCTCTGATACCTGTGCAGCAGGAGGGCTTTGTAATCTGTACACTATAACCTTCCCTACAGAAAACTTGCCCGATCAAGCATGCTTTAAAGAACCTGGCTCCCGGCCTACTACCTTGCCAGTGTGAAGGCACAGGTCATGATCAGCTAGCCAAACACAAAAGACCTTTATCCATCATTGCAATTTAGATCGACATGGTTCTTTCTTTCAAACTTCAATACTGAATACATTTAAATTTTTTTCTGTGATTTTTTTAATGCTGCAATCTACCTCCTGAAGATCTGAAGTGCCCATGTAAAATGTCTCACTAACTGGGTGATCTGGTAGTCAATTAACCTCTCTGAACCTCAGTTGCTTAAACATGAATTATTTAACTTACCAGGTCACTGTGAGGCTTGGAGAAAATAAATGTAAAGTAATCGGTAAGGAGTAGGTGCTCAAAAATGTTGGCTATTATTACCATTATTAGTATAGAAATTGTGTTTTACTTCAGGCCAAGTTTCATCCCAGGAGAAAACAGTGACACACAGTGCCTCTCACCCTGGAACCGAGTTCTGCAGCACAGCTATTAATCTTTCTTACTCCACTAGGGTTACAACAGGGATCTAATTACTAAAGCTTTTTTCCTTTCTTTGCTTTTTTCTTTTAGGAGGCAAATGTGTGCTGTAAGGAAAAATACTGTGCTATCATTTGCTTGTGAATATACCATGTTTACCCTAATCTTTCACTGATATTACTGAATATTTATATTTATATATATATAAAACTTTAAAAAAACCACTTGGGTATTGATAGAAAGGAAAACATTACAATATCGCAAACAGTAAGTTAGGAACAACTATCATTTCGTAGAAAGTTAAAGAGAAACATGAAGCATATTCCCTGGGTACCATATAAATCCTTCTTTAAAGAACTTTTCTATTGTTTTAACAAATCACCTTGGGATTTCAATAGACCTAAGGCCCCTCTCTATTCTGGGCAGGATCTCACTGGTCATGTTACTCACTGCTCTATCTCCTGCTAACGTTCAGTCCAATTTTGAGCCAGCCAAGACACATCTTCACACACGGACAGATAAGCACCTCAGGTGAAGAAATGACAACAGAAGACTATCCACATGATAAAGAAGGAAAACAGGATAAGCCTTGAGTCACCAGTGCCACTCAAAAAATGTGAGGTGCATGGAACCCCTCCCCAACCAACACGTATGTTGTCATTGATTCATTTTATTCCCATCCCCCATCTTTGATCCTTTTTTCCACTAGGCTTCTCCAAGATTTCCTCCAATTGAATAGGTCATTTCCTTCTTTGACCCCTTTCCAAAGAACCCACTTTCTTTCACTAATGAGTTGAATCAACCTCCTATCTCCCACCTTTATCTTCTTCCCATCTCTTCCCAAAAATCTTAGGTATTTTATACCTAAGATTTATCTCAATTCCACTCCTCTCTGGTTCTTTTCTTACTTATGCTTTTCCTTTTTCTACAGAGGCTTCCTCTGAACAAATACCGGTATTTTAGAATACACCTAAATTTCCAGAATACAATAATATGGAAAAAATGAAACATCATATCAGATATCTTGTTCTTTGGTCTTCAACCTGCCAATTAGTATTGACTTTTCTAACTTGCACAAACTTTATATTCAAGTTAAGATCCACCCAGGTTCAAGCTATAAAACTTTGTGGGCTATATTTAGCACAGCAGCAACAGTTTTAACAGTGCGTGAATTTAGCATGTATTTATTGAGTGCTTACTATGAACGTTCAGTACAGAGCTGAGAGGGTAGCTCAGACAATTGCTGCCTCACAGATTTCACATCAGGTATTTCTCAGAGTATGGTCTAAGGACTCCCCTAAAAATACAGATGAAGACACTTGGAACTTATCTAGGACCTGCTATATCAGAATCTGTGTGACAAGGGTCCAGAAACAGTATTTCTAACAAATTTTCACAAAGATTCTTAAGTGAGCTAGAGTGTGAGAACCACTGGAGAAATAACATACATGTATGAACAATTAAGAAACAACAAAACATAGAGAGAAAAATATCACAGTGAAAACTGGATTTGGAGTCCGACAGACCATAAAGCAAATTCCACCTCTCCAATTTCTTTCTTTATTTTTATGGGCAAATTACTCTACCACTCTGACCTTCCTCACCAGTAGCTGGCTCTAATAACGACTTGTAGCATCACTAGGGACAAATGACAATATATTTAAAATACTTAGCATAGTGCTCAATAAACGTGAGATATCATTACGAAAGTCAAGGCCTCTGTGTTAACCAAATGCCCCTGAAACTGTGAAACACCGCAGCCCTAATAGGCATTATTTCTTAAAAGGAATAGGACAGCATAAGCACTATAGGAATTTGGAAAAGGGACTTTTCACTGTAATTAGAGGTAGAAGGAAAGGTGCCCTGGAAGAGGTGGCATGCAGCTTTCAGATACTGAATTTTATTCAAACATGCATGGTTGGCAAAAATGTCCTCATTTCCCAGGGTTCTTCAAGCCTTAAATTAACGAACTGAAAAGTTTCAAGAAACAATTTTAAAGTTACCTTGCTGTGACGTTCAACTATTCCATGACTGAAATGATCTATTTTTGTATTCCCATATCATAAAATATTTTCAGTGTTAAAATTATCCTCAAAATTTCTCAACTCCTGTGCTAGTAACAGGATGTTGGTAGCGTGTTTTATGTAGCACCTTGTATTCCCAACAAGATGGTAGAATTTTATACAGACTGCTTCTCAAGCATACCGTGTTGTTGATATACAAAATGACAGTGCTGACCTCCTGCAGGGAGGGGGACTCTTTGGGTTACTATACTGTTATTACTGATGGGTTGCAGCTTTTCTATCATCACTTAGAATCACCTTATGAACAATGTCCACTGAAGGTCATGAAGGTCAGGAAGATGAAGATTCACCTGCTCCAGGAAGCTAATTGGCTCATGATGGAATCAAGCCTCTTGATCCCATTAGTAAAACACACTAATCAATTAGGCTAACTCAGAGCCAAACCTATTAAACCTCATTATTCCTGTGAAGAATAAAGAGCAACTACTACTCCCTTTCAAAAAATGGAGAGAAGTTTCAAATTATAAAACCTGCAAAAAAAAGATAACAACAATTACTGAATATATAAATACAGTCTCAGAACTCAAACGAAGCACTCAATCCACAGGACATTTACTCCCTCTGAGTGAGAAGGTCTCTTCTGAAACTGAGTATCTGAATAAAAACAAAGGGGCTAAAACAAATAATTTTATTGCATGCAACTTCTATTAATGTCATATAGGGGAAGAAATACAGTCTTTGCTTTCATATTCCAGTTCTGCAGGAAAAAATAAGCATATGTGTGTATATATATATATGTGTATATATACATATATGTCTGTGTGTGTATGTGTGTGTATATATATATATATATACACACACACATTAAAATAGATGAGACAGATCAAGACATATAAATAGGTCAATGCAAAATCTGTAGCAGTCCTTAAGATTGTATTAAAGCCCTTGCTGTTTATCAAGTTGGTAAATCATATCGGCTCCTACATATTTAAATTGCCAGTTGCTGGGCAACCAGAGCTCTGTCAACTGTCACTCACTGTTAAGTTCCTCTGCAACACTCCTTTAAGAAAAAAAATAGTGAAAAATTCTTGAGATGCTTACTCTGGGCATAAGAAATGCACTTAACTTTATTGCTGAGCTTAAAGAGTCTAAGAATTGAGTGATATTGTGAAAATAAACATGTTTAATGAGTTGGAGAAGAAGGGGCAGGGTGTGATATACATAGTGAGGTGGGTGAGTATCCAGACAGAAAAGTTGAAGGACTTTGCTAAAGTAAGTTTTCCTTTTGGAACCTGGTCCACAGTAGAGGCATGTTTGTGATACAGGCCTTGCAAAAGAAAATATGGGGGAAATAGGTGATTCTCAACAAAACTGATGTCTAGTTATTTTTATATTCACACGCTCATCAGTGATGAGCGTGTGAATGAATAAGTGTTACAGTCACAGCAATTAACTATTCCTTGCTTCTGATACTGCCCTTTTTTTTCCTGGATAGTTAGAAACAAAGTGATTTGCTATTGTCTCATGAAAATTTCTACCTTGCAAATGTTGTTTTATTTTCTTGGATGTAAATTAGCATCCATTATTTACTCAGTCTAAGAGTTAAGTTATCTACCAGTAGTATAAAACTCTTTAAGGTAAGGAAGGCAGTTTCCTCAGTCATGAAGATAATATAATGCTGTATATATGCAGTTCACTCTGTCAATGCAAGTAGTTCTAGAATTGCCACTTCCTGCCTCTCTGGACCTCAGGTTTAGACCAGATCACCTTTAAAGTTCTTCCTAGAAAAAACACTTCATAAACCATCAACCTTTAAATTATATAGTTCTCAGTTGCAGCCTATATAAAATTGAGCCAACTCAATAAATCATACTTGCTTGTGTTGCTACATCTCACAAATATGGATAGAAACATATACATCTACAAAGAAAATTATTAAAATGTATAATTTGTTCTGTTGTACATTTAAAAAATAAAGAGGGATATCTTTATGACTGCAAGTAGGATATTCTTTCTTAAACAAGACATAATTTGTCTACTTTGAAATTTAAAACTGTGCAGTAAAACAAACTCTCAAAAAGTGTAACAATAAATCACACTGAGAAGAAAAAATTGCAATGCAAATAACCAACAAAGAATTAGTAATGGGAATATTAAAAGAACATCTATAAATTAGTAAGAAAACAAATTAAACCAAAAAAGAACAATTTAGAAATAGAAAAGAAATGGGCAATAAACTGAAAGTAAAACTTTAGCAGCCAATACTTATATGAAAAGACATTCAGTGAGATACCAATCACATCCATCAGACTGGATATCATCTTAAAATCTTAAAACCCTAGTGTTGGTAAGTATACGGAACAACTAAAATTCTCGCACACATACAGAGACAGTGCAAATGCACGCATCACTTAGAAGAGCAATCTAGTGGTAACGTGCTATAAAGCCACAGGAAGCTCAACTCCGTGCTCTGTGACAACCTAGATGAATGGGATGGGGGTGGGGTGGGAGGGAGGTCCAAGAGGGAGGGGATATATGTATACATATAGCTAATTCACTTCACTGTACAGCAGAAACTAACAAAACATTGTAAAGCAACTATACTCCAATAAAAAATAAAATAAAATAAAAAATTATTTTGTCTAGTGGTAGATTTATAATACCTGAAGCAGACAGAATAATGGCCTCCCCAAAGATGTTCATGATCTAATCCCCAGAACTTGTAAATATGTTACCTTACTCAGCAAAGGGGAATTAAGGTTGCAGATAGAATTGTGTTAATAAATGACCTTAAAATAGAGAGATTATCCTGGATTATTCAGGTGGGTCCCATGTATTCACAGGTGTTCTTAAAAGTGGAGGACAAGCAGAAGAGAGTCAGATGGAGATGTGACAGTGGAATAATAGAGAGATACAGCATTGTTGACTCTGAAGACAGAGGAATGAGGCCACAATCCAAAGACTGTGAGCGCTCTCTAGAAGCTGTAAAAAGTTAGGAAACAAATTCTCCCGTAGAGGTTCTGTAAGAAACACAGCTCTGCCAACACCTGGATTTTGGCCCACTGAGACCCATATCAGAATTCTAATCTCAATAACTGTTAAGATAATAAATTTGTGTTATATTAAGCAAGCAGGTTTGGGGTAATTTGTTTCAATAGCAACAGAAAACTAATAAATAACCCAGCAATTCTACTTCTAGGGAAATTCCCCCATGTCTTCTTGGACAAAATCACAAGAATGTTCATTGCAAGATTATTTAGAACAGAAATTTTGAAACAGTCTAAATGTTCAGCAACAGGAGAATGGATATATAAGCAAGCACTGTGATGATTTATATAACAGAATATTACACAGTAATTAATATAAAGGACATAGAGCTATATAAATCAACATGGATACATCTTAAAACTTATGGTAAATTAATAAAATAAACTAAAGCATGGTTTGTATAAAATACCATGTGTATAGGGTTCAAAAACATACAAAATGATATGATGATATTTGTGAATAAACATACAGTAGTTAAAGAATAAATAAATGGATGGGAATGATAAACATCATACTCAGGACAGTGGCTACCTCTGTGGAGTCAACTGGACAGAGTGCTTCAAACACATCTTGGATGCTTTATTTTGTAAAACAAAAACAAAAGTCCTAAGATAAATAAGACAAAACACAAAGGTCTGAAAATTATATAGCTAATAGATGATTATTAAATGTATTATCCATATTTTCTGTATTACTGAAATATTTCATAATTCTAGAAAACATATGTTCCAATGATGTCTTTTCCATGTGTCCAATGGCAAACAGAGACACCCAAGGAAGTATCCCTATTAACTTGCCAATTAAAAGACAAAAACACCAAAAAGCAAATATCAATATTTGAACCAATTTTTGTAACCTTCCAAATGTACGATGAAGCAAGCAAATTTTTATTTTTCCTTTTAAGCAATTTCATTTTAACATCTGAAAGTCAAGAAGTAATTCACATTGGGAGGATTTCTTCTGTGTCTCCAAATAGGCACATGCAGGTGTGAAGAGGTCTATTTGTAAATGGGTATTTATGAAACGGACCATAATAAGTATGCTTTCACCTTTCAGACAAAAAATTGAGATGTTCATTTAGAAATACAATGTTGAAATAAATTGCTAAATGACAAAATAACATTCTACTTATCATTGTCAAAACCCTCCATCAATAAGGATAAATAAACCTATTAGCTAAAGACACAAATATTGAGGAAAAAATATAAATTTACTTCTGTGGTTTAATATTTTTCCTTTCTTATTTATACTGCTATCACACATGTTTCAATTGCTATTTTTCTCTTTTTTAAGTGTCAATGTCTGTCTAATGTCTTGAGGGCATTATCAGAAGATTAGGAAATTCCCATTATTCTTCTTGGGAGAAAACATAAAACGTGAGGGGGGTTTCCACTTTGACTGCTTTTCCTCCTGAACTGGAAAACTTTAACTCTTTTTCTAGGAAGGATTCGTAACTTAAAACACTGGCACTAAATTGTTTCTGCTAAAAGAAAAAGATAAGCACAAGAATAATCTAAGAATAATGTATAACTTAAATAACTTAAATATATGACAGGTAAAAATAGAAGTACTGTATTGCTACCCATTGTTATTCAAATAAAGCTTACTTAATCTCTTAAACAAGACAAGGCCCCTTTCTTTTAAGCCTGAGAAAACTAAGTTATATTTAGTTCTGGGTGGCACACAATTTAATACCTGTGCCTGCCAAAATACCAACCACAACATAAAAGGTAATAATAGCAGCTCTAAAGAAAAACAGTTGTTTTCCTGATCTAGCCAAGCCCGAGTCCAAGTAAATTTATGCTTCAATCAATAATTCTGAGGATCAAAAATGAAGACTTGTCATATTATTATGCCTAAAATAAAAGATAAACATACTATTCCAGTTTATTTTATTTGATCTTTTTTTCTTTCCCGTTCCTTTTTCTCCAACCATGCAGCATGAAGACCCTATGGTTGGTGAATCAATATTCCTACATATTTTCTACATGCCTCTTCTCCAGAGAAGTGTCATTTCCATCCACTTCTTCTGAGGGGTCTTCCTTCTCTGGTTAGGATCGTTTCCTCTTTGAACACCTACTTCTATTCATTCTAAGTCAAGCGCCTTAAACTTAATGCAACAAGTTTCTCTGAATCCATCTTAGCTGCTCTTCTCTCCTTTAGAGGAAATTCCCCACTGACGGATCACGTCTACCTGAACACAACCCCTATGAAAGGCTCACCAAATCCATTCTATTGATGAGTAACTGATAAGCATTTAAAAGATGTTCTCTACATTAAGTTGAGGTATACCTCTGTAAGTTCTATTTATTGGTTTATTTATTTCAGTCTTCTGTGGGTGATCCAGAATCCCTTTGTTATGTTATATAGTCACTCAATTATTTGAATGTTATCAAGTTTCTTTCAAATCTTAATTAAATGCCCTCTGTTCATTCAAATAAGCCTATAACCTTAATACCTTTAGGCCCATAAATATGCACAGCTCTCATCACCAGTTGGTGTTAACCTAAGTTATGATTGGCATATGCCTACGTAACACATTGGCAAATGTGAAATAGCACAGCCTTCACCAGCTCAGTCAATCTAAAAACGTACTACCACATCCCATCCAATCCCATCACATCACCCTGGTTTATTACTTAAAATTATTTATCTCCTTGTGAAATTATCTTGCTTATTTGCTGCTTCCTCTTGAGTGTATATCTCCTACTGTCAGATTACAAACTCCATGAAAGTAAAGATGAGGTCTAATTCACAGGAACCAGAAAAAAGTGCCTGGCCTATGATAGATGGGCCACATATACTACTGACTGTTCAAATAAAATCCACCTAAAATCTGCTTCTCAACAATTTTCACCTGACATATATATTCAGGATCAGTTAATGACCTAAATTTTACAATGCCTAAGCGCTAGTCATAAATTGTGGAAACACAAAAGGAGTGAAACTTAGTCTTTGTGAACAGGGAGAGTTCCCAGAGTTGGTGAGGACAAGCTAAGTTCTGAAGGAGAAACAGGAAGATGACACTCAAAACACTTATTTATAATAAACACACAGTACTGCAGTGTCTTTGTTTCATTTTTTTAGACTTCAAGGAGGTTAGGAGAAAGACATCATAGGTACAAGGAACAGAATTATGAACATCATGGAAGAAAAGGATGATCTAGTAACTGCTGGTCGACTGCCTGGGGTGATGGCTGAGGAGAAGATGAGGAGGGGAAGGGCAAGGAGTGAGACTGGGGAGTTTATAAGGGCAGATCATGAAAAGGAGGGCAGTGGGAGCCTCTGAAAGGATTTAAACAAGATTAGGACCTAATAGGGTTAACATTTAGAAAAAAAGAATTTGCGGGCTTCCCTGGTGGCGCAGTGCTTGAGAGTCCGCCTGCCGGTGCAGGGGACACGGCTTCGTGCCCCGGTCCGGGAAGATCCCACATGCCGCGGAGCGGCTGGGACTATGAGCCATGGCCGCTGAGCCTGCGCGTAAGGAGCCTGTGCTCCGCAATGGGAGAGGCCACAACAGTGAGAGGCCCACGTACCGCAGAAAAAAAAAAAAAAAAAAATTTGCTAGTCCCAAAATGGTTCATACTTCAAAGGAGGGAATGACCACGATCAGGAAGACCGGTAAGAAGTTGCTGCAGGATCCCAAATAAGAGATGAAGGGAGACTGAGATAACGGGAGTGGGGTTGGACCAGAGAGAATGGAGCACAGGGGTACTCAGAGTGGTAGGACCAATAGTGCCAAATGATGAAGGAATGAGTGAAAGGAGACGTCAAAGATGACCCCCACGGTTTCTGATTTGGTGAACCAGAAGGAGGTCCCTATCACAGAAGTCAGTAACAAGGAATGAAGAAAGGTTAATTAGAAGGCTTTACTTTCCCTAAACTGAGGAAAGGAAATACATCAGTATGTTAATGGGTCCCTCTGAAAACTGGTATTTAAGGTGATTTTATCTCCTTTAGCCTTATTCTTAATTTCCAAATTTTCTAAAATAAAACATGTATTATTCATAATCAGAAAATATTCCAAAATTTTTTCAATAAAATTGCTTTTATTGTTTTGTGTATTTACTTCCCACTGAAGAGTCTGAAAGTCATTAAAATCAAAACTAGGTGTGATACGTAGATAGATTTAGGGGGGTTGGAGAAGGTTTTTTTTTTTTTTTTTTTTTTTGCATAAATGTAGCCAGCAATAGAAGACTCTGACACTATCAGGTGATCCATGTCAACTTGAGCTTTTTTCTCCTTCTAATGAGGTTATCTACCACATGCCACAGAAAATTTTGTGTAATATCTACTGTTAACATATGTCATGCCCAGCCATACTCTGCACCAAATTAACAGGTAAAATAAAAGGGGCATTCACTTCCTATAAGCTAATCAAGTTGCTTTCAATTTTTACTTAATTACAGCAACTCATCTTACTTACTTAACATCTTAACATGGTAATTCAAAAGGATTCTGCCATTCCTGTCAATAAACAGAACGTATATAACATGCAATCTTCATAAACAGAATGACCATAAGCATCATATATAGTTTTCTCAAAAATGTCCTAATGTAGTCAGTTGTATGGTAATGGTTAACAAGTAGCATAACTCCATCTCCTGATTTCTTTGGGGAATTTTTTCTCTAGGTTTTGGAAAGAATTATTTTTAGTGTTTGTCAAAAAATGCAAATATGTCACTGTAAAGATTTATTCATTCAACAATAGGCCTAGGCGCATGGAACACACCAGTTTACAAAAGATGAGTAGAATAAAACTCCCTGCCTTCATGCTTACATTTTGGTGGGAAAGCAGCAGTGGGCAGAGTTTTGGAAGTCTCTCCATGAGATTACTATAAATCTAAAGTGGTTCAAAACCTATGTGTTCCAAAGAGTGGAACTGAAGGACCCTGGTGGGACTGAATGGACCTAACAGTGCTTCAGTGTATGCTGCTGATATAATGGAAGATTTTAAGGGAAAGGGCCCCCTCAGCTTGGTGTAATGTGTGCTGCTAAGGGATTACTCCACAGACTTGGGAGCAGAAAGAGCTGGAATCACAAAATGTGTTCATAAAGTTGCCTACTCTTGACCTGCCAAACCCCCTGGGAGGGGGCTTGACTCAGTTCCACTTCAAGGGAAGTAAAAGTTTGCAGCTCTCTGGGGTTGAGATGAGGGGTCTGGGAGAGGGCAAGCTGGGTGCTATTACACTGACCTGAGATGAGCTGATCCCAGGAAGGACAAAACGACATGGCCAGGTGTCACTTCTGCTTGAAGTAGAGGAACAGGTAGGGAATGAACAGAACTCTGGCTAATTCCCTTGCATGAGGACGATGGGACAACAAAATTCTACGTGATGATGTTGACCTCATCCCAGTAACAACAGAACAGATGTTTCTATAACAAGTTGGGGCAGTGCATAAGACTCCAGCGCACTTAACCTTCAAACATTTTTTCGGTAGGGAGAAGAACCTCATGGATAAGAATGAGAATCGCCAGAGCGGGTAGGAAGGATGAATAGGAGAAGCGAGGGGTCTCCCACAGGGGATTGCTCTAGTTGATTATTTTGGAAGCAACTTATATTTTAAGGGTAGAGTTTCATTGGGTCATATTAAGTTACTTCTTTAGGCCAAACGAAGACACTTCTAATCCCTTCAATACCCCCTAAAATATGTGTGGGGAAATGGGTAAGACCCTTGGAGGTATGGGTTCTGCATTATCCTGAGACAATCAAGGACTAGTATCAATTCATTAAATTAAGAACCCAAGGACTTGTCAAGGGAAATCAGGAGTCAATAAACTGATAGGGTGTCGTAGGCCCTATCCAATATTTGCCTCCGGTATTACAAACTCTGCTTACACAAATATTTACAAATATCCTATGATATCACTTATATGTGGAATCTAAAAAAAATTATATAAATGAACTTATTTACAAAACAGAAACAGACTCACAGAGTTAGAGAACAAACTTAGGGTTACCGAGGGGAAGAGTGGCAGGGGAGGGATAGATTGGGAGTTTGGGACTGACATGTACACACTGCTATATTTAAAACAGATAAACAACAAGGACCTACTGTATAGCACAGGGAACTCTGCTCAATACTCTGTAATAACCTAAATGGGAAAAGAATTTGAAAAAGAACAGATACATGTATATGTATAACTGAATCACTCTGCTGTACACCTGAAACTAACATATCATTGTTAATCAACTATACTCCAATATAAAATAAAAATTTTTAAAAAAATAAAATTAACTTGGAGATGCTTGATTCAACATTTAAAAATAATACAATCTATACGGCAAATATTTTAAAAATAATATATTAGAACTTGACCAAGACCATGGTTATTTCAACTCGGTAATAATGAAACGACACAAGTAACTAAGAAGAAAGGATATATGAAAATGCAAAGGGGTAAAAGATGAGCTCCAGTTCCACACCTTGCCTACACCCCAGCCCCACACCATTCTGAGAGCCCTACAATAGACGTTCCATCGGAAGATACAAGTGAGCTCAATGCGCCAGCAGTTTGACATTTTACATGATGAATGAGGCTGTCTCAATACCTACACAAGTACCCTGGCGTGTTGAAAATTTGCTCTATTTATTCAGAGCTGCCCTGGGCTTAATATTCCTTTCTGAATACCAAAGTTTTAAAGTATTTAGTATGCAAAATTTCCTGGTGAAACAAACCAGCAGCTCGGGAAGCAGAGCCCTGCCTGTGGGCTCTGAAGGGTTTTTAGACTGCGCACCTGGGATCAAAGGCAGGATTTTCAGATAATTTTATAGCCTTTGCTAGGGCATTCAGGAAATGTTCAAGGTTTTTAAATTTATCACCAGACGTAGGGGAAAAAGTCTTTTCTCAAATAGATAATTTTTCCACAGTCCTGAAAGTGCCTTTTAACAAACCATAATCACCTCACTCAGATGCACTGCAGTTAGAAAGGGAACAATACAGTTTACTTTTGAAAGGACTCTGCAAAATACTTATTACCAAACAATGGCAGCTGAGCCTCAGCAGGGCCCTTGGTTCAGTTTTCAACTACTTGAAGCTTAGGGTGGCTTGCTTGCTCATCAGGGCACACACCTTCTTACCAGCTGAGGAAGCTTGTTTTCATAGTGGCTGGTTTATTCTAAAGAAAACGTTGCTCATTGAGAATTTTAGTTTTATGAAGGGACAGGAAATCAAATTCTATTGCAACCACTTAATTAAAAAAACTTACAATTTGATTTCCCATTCAAAATAATGAGTGACCTCCAAATTAAATGTTATATCAACAGAACTGCTTTGTTTTTCGTTTGATAGGTATTACTAGAGAAATTTAAAGAAAGAAGAACAGGATATATATATTCAATGGCATTGGCATATAAATTAAAATCTTTGGTACTGGGAAGAAACAAATTAATTTTACTTTTTCAAGGTACTGCATTCCAAGCAGTAACATAAAAAAGTCTAAGTTATAATTAGATGGATGTCGTTATTTGCACAGCTAAAAAGTAGGAAAATCTTTAATAATCAACTGTCTAAACATAATTACTAACAATTTCTCCTACATAATACAAAGTATTGATGCAGCTTGCTAATTTTGTTTACTTGGAATAAAACAATCATAACAAGATGAGATGAAATCTAGATCTAATCAGAGTGACATAATTTATTCTAAATTCTGGGGAAGATGATATATATTTTTTCTTACTTTGGTGTGTTCAAAGAGAAAAGCCTATAAAACAACTTGTATGCTGGTATTCCAATTTTTAGAAGTACAACAAAATTTATAACATTTAATCTCTTCTTTAGACCAATTCTGTCTTTGAAGAGATCGAGGCCATTCCCGCAATGCCAAGAATCCCTAAGCAGGGGATTATCTTGCCACCACTGGTTTCTCATCACAGGCTCCTTTCCACAGCCTTGGTTTTGGGGGGAAGAAAGCCTGCATCCTGCCTTTAATTTTTCCATGGACTGAGGTTAGTTGAGGGCTTGGATTTCTCTGTAGTGCTGTATAAGTTTCCTAGGGTTGTCATAACAAACTATCATAAACGGGGTGCCTTAAAACAACAGAATTTATCCTCCTACAGAAGTTCTGGAGGCCAAAAGTCCAACATCAGTTTCACTGGGCAAAATCAAGGTGCTGGCAGACAATCCCACCAGAGGCTCTCGGAGAGAATCTGTTCCTTGCCGTTTCCAACTTCTGGTGGCCACTGGTCTTCCTTGGCTTGTGGCAGCATCACTCCAGTCATTGTCTCCAAGGTCACATTGCCTTCTCCTCTTCTGTATGTATCAAATGTCCCTCTGCCTCCCTCTTATAAGGATATATGTGATTGCATTTAGGGCCCACCTGGATAATATACAACAATCAAAATAATCTCAAATTCTTTAATCATATCTGCCAAGATCCTTTTTGGCCATATAAGGTAACACTCACAGGTTCCAAGGATTAGGAAGTGGATATGTTGTGGAGTGTCATTATTCAGCCTACTACAGGTCTCTCATACAATCCAATATATTACAAAACAGTTTGTAAAACCTGCCAATTTACTTCTCTGTGACTCTCCAAAAGCAAAAGAATAGCAAAACACAGTATGTGCGGTTTTTAAGTAAAGCATTATATGTTTCATAGTTTCTTGGTGCCGGGGGATGAAATAAAATGTCATAAAACGTCCCAAATATAGCAGTATGATGATGATATCTGATAAAATAAAATACTTAATATTCCTAAGCATACTTTTCACTCTCTAAAATACATTATTTTTTTTATTTTAAACACATCTGACTACCAAGTTTAGAAATTGAAGATTACCAGAACTGCTAGTAAACACAGGTATAATCATAACATTTATATATGGGACTCTACCACATCTCATGCTAGAAATCATTATTCCAGATTTCCAGAACGAAGAGAACCAAGCACTCTAAATTGAGAGAGTCCCCGATTTACATCCCAGTCTTGTCCCTGACAAGGTGAATGACTTCAGGCAAGCACTCATGCTCAGTTTGCTAATCTCTGATGTGAGAGATGTCCCTGGGCATTTCTCTGCCAATCAAGATTCATAATGAAATAGCCTTGAGTCCTGAATTCTTTAGCTGGTGCAAATCCAAAATAATCCTATCCCCTTTGCTACCAGTTCCTGGAAAGGTTGTAGCCTGTCACCCTCTCTGATTCTTGGGCTCCCTCCAGCACTGTGTTTACTTGGGCCTAGAGCCCAAGTTTACATGAGCGGGCACGTGCATGCACACGCGTACACACACACATATACAAAATAATAATAATAAAAAAAACCAACTCTATTAAAAGCTTCCCACAATCCTGTTCTTTGGCTCCTTTTTTCTCCCCCTCTCGTCTCTATTCCACACTCCCTCAATCTCAGATAAACCCAGGAACTCCAAACCCTTCTCACACTACTCTGCCATGCGGTTCTCATTCTGAAGTCTTGGCATCAGTGACAAGAAGAGGCCCTGGAAAGGAGAGAGGAAGAGGAAGACACTGAGTAGGTCAGAGGCTCAAGGTTTCCCCAGAACGCTTATCAAGATTTTATACTAACACATTTCTCTTCCTAAGAGAAATTTTTACTTTTGTCAAACTGATAAGACATTTTCTCCACCTTCTTACATATTAAATGGGGCTAATACTACCCACTTGGAAAGGTAGTGGTGCGAATTAAAAGAGAAAATATACGTAAAATAATTTAGCACTCTGTCAGGCACATATTACAAACTCAATAAATATTGCTGCATCATTATTTTTTTACACTTTTAAAAAAATTTATTGAAGTATAATTGATTTATAATGTGTTAATTTCTGCTGTACAGCAAAGTGATTCAGTTATACATATATATTCTTTTTCATATTGTTTCAGTATTATAATATTACTATTATGCTATAGGAATTTAAATTAGACCTGCTTAGATATATGAGAATCTATAGTCAATATTCTTAAACTGACTACAAAAAAATAACTGCAGTCAGAATCATACTTTGATTCAATGCTATATTCTAAAGAGTTATGCATAAAAACAAATGCCAATGAATTCCATTCTGAAAACAATTTTGCATAGCTACATTTTTAGTTTCTCAGAACTGGCCTGATTTTCTTTTCCCTGGGTGAACAGAATTCCCTCTGAAATCCCTAATGTAGCAAATAAAGAGAGAATATTTCTGGTTTTAGTCAAATATTATTTGGGTTGCGGGTGGGTATGCACATGGAGATGAGGCTGAGAACTAGAAACATAAATGTGATTCATAATCACTCTCAGTGTTTAAGAATGAGAAATAAGGTTACTCACTTATGTTCACAAATTACAATTGACACTCTTTACATTTTATGCAGTCCCTGTAACTAATTTCTGCCTTTAAAGAGTCATATCCAATTTCTACTGTCTCAAATAGGGCTGTGCATGAGAATCTCTAAGCTATATTCATATTCAATCCATGAATTTTGATAATGACAGGTATAAGTACAGCTAATGGTGGAAATTAACCACTAGCTTCATTGGTCTTGATCCATCAGAGTTATAAAGGAATTTATATGGTCACCCAAAGGCTCATTTCTTTCCCTAGCAGCCCTTTAATAACACTTCTTAATTAATATATACTATGACATTAGTGAAAAATAATATGCTATCCAGCAGAATTAGGAATAAAGCAGGTCAATTTTGTATTGCTCAGCCACATGGGAATTTAGTCTCTGAAATACCAAGCCTTTTGGTAAGGAGACTTGAACTTTAAAGCAGTCCCGCAGCATGAACACAGCAAACACCGTAGTGCCAAAGAGCCAGCACAGTTACAGGAAACTTCCTTCCACAAGGTTATGCACACAATGGTTGTAAAGGACCAAGTCCAGGAGGGTGAACATTAAAATTAAAGTTAAATTTTACTCTGCTGGCCCTGCCTGAAAAGGGGCACACAGGCATTAAAAAAAATGTACATTTATATACACTCACACCCATATATAGCTATGTGTGTACATATGTGTAAATATATAGATATAGATTTTTTACACAGATATATAGACATAGATTTTTTACAAGAATAACTTCAAATAAGCAAACAAGAAAATAAAATGTAATGCTGCAGAAATGTGTGCTTCCCATAGCAACTTCCAATAGCCAAATGGTTTTCTCTCGGTAAGTGACATGAAAGCATTTAAAGAAACATGCTGTTTTCCCTTTTTTCCTACAATAATCATTTTTTCCACTTGATGTCTTTGGTTATCTGACTGAAGTGCCATTTTAAATGCAAAACAATCAACAAAACTGAGCCCATCAACGCATTAAAAAGGTGCTTATATATACGGAATATACTAAGTGAAAATGTTCCTATCTGCTGAATAACGTGAGTATCCTATAATTGTAAAAGCCCAGAGATAATAACCAGAAAAAACAGACATCACATGTTGCTAAAAATAAGCTGATGCCAAAGCTACCAGACTGAGCTCCTAAGTCTCCCTAAAATGACAAGAAGTCATGCTGTTTCCAGTTTCAAGTCATGGATATTTGACAAGTCTTCTCATATGTCATCTAGAATATCACCACCGCTTAACTAAAAGCCCAGAGGACTTTTTTTCTTAAGAGGGTGATATGAGGAACGAACAGCTCTAAATATATTATGAGTTTCTGACATGTCCAAAGACTACAATTATTTTCTGTGATTAATCCTGTTTTTTTACAGACATGCCATGGGTAATTTCAGGGGAATTTGTTCTGCTTTGAGTTCACATCTCTGTTGGTTTTTGTTGCTGTTGTTAATTTCCAAGCAATTTATGACAGAAGCTTAAGGATGATGAGTTGGGGGTGGAGAGCAGAAGTTTGAATAAAGATTTGCTTTCTTAACAAATAGACCACTGGTACCGACTGTTTCCATGGTGAGCAGTTTCATCTATGAGGCCAGAGGACTCAGTTAGTCCAGGACCCAAAGTTCACAGCCAGTTGATTTAATTTTGAGAGTTATTTTAAAAGACTGTTAACCCAAGAATGCTTTACAAACATAAAATCAAATAAAAAATAAAGTCACCTTATTCAGGGGAGGGGGAGCAGGGCTCATGGGGATTCTGATATAAAGAAACAATATCATTTGAAAAAGTTGTTCTTCATTGTCAGCCTTACACAACCCACCTCGACAAAGCCTGATTCAGGCTAAACTCTTCCTTTTACGGATAATAAAACTAAGGCCTCATGGTCCAGAGAGCTCAGCCAGGTCATTTAATGATTCTATGCTATCTTCTGAATAATCTTACTTGAAAGAACATACTGTCTTTTAGGGAAATTATCACATTCTTCCACTTAATTCGGAAGGTGATAGTATGCTTTTTGATCCCCACAAAGAATAAGGCTAAAAACTTCAATCACAACTTTTGAGTATACTCAGATATGATGAAATATTTTGCCTATTATTCTTCATGTTACTACAATCTTATGAGAGCTTCTAAACACTTTGAATATAGTTATATTCTGCTTCTGTAGTTAGCAATTTGGAGACTGCGGTTGATTTTGGAAGCTACTAATTGTCTGAAGAAAAGAGAAATAACGTCACTGGGACACATTGGCACACCGAAGGCAAGAAAAAGCCCATAATTGCTGTGACTTGGGAGCAAAGAAAGGGAAGCAAATGAACAGGCAATAGAGAATTTTTCAAAAGAGGCGTGTGAAGGTGTTAGAGAATGGAACACATTCAACTCTTCTTTCTTCAGTCTCTAATTAGTACCTGGCCCAACAAACAAGCAGTGATTCTCCATAAGCTGTTGCCATTAGCTGAAATAGCTCTTAAATACTTGACGTCAGCCCCTTCTCTGCCTAGAACAAATTAGGGAAGGGTTTGTCTTAAATTTTGACTCCAGTTAACTATCATTACATCATAATTTTTAAATTTTGTATTGCTCAGATTGAAAGACCAAAAATAAGTGAGCATAACAGCCTGCCTAGATCTGCTTTCTTTGAGAAGCGGGTATAAAGTCCTTTGCTAGGATTAAGCCATTCACTGCCTTATGATGGTGGTGTTTGATTTCGCTCTCCTCCCTTGCTCGTACATCAGAGTTCTTTCCTTCTCTGGGATGACAAAGCTTTGGCCCAGGAGAGACACCCATTAGTCCTTTTTTTCTCTTCAAAAGATGTTTTCTATAACTGACTTCAGAAAGTGGTTCAACAGTATACACTGTAGCTCCCACTCCATCCCACAAGTGGTCTGGTCAAAAATAAATGAAGATTAATACTTGAAATTTATTTTCCTAAGTAGGAAAGACGCAACCTCCTAATTTCCCGGAAGCCAGGGATTTCTGATTAATGCTACTAAGCTAGTTTTCAACCATAACATTCTGATTCTCAGCAGACTGTAGATATCGAACCAGCAACCAAATAGTGCTATTAGTTATCAATCAATCAAGTTTATAAGAACAAGTATTGAGCAATTGCATTATCACTGCTTTATTTTTAAAGCAGAGTCCGCCTTTGAAAAAATAACTGAAACAGATTTTAAGCATTTTTCCTTACACATGCAATCCAAAACTCCAAAATGCATAGTCCCCAGGTTTGGTTTTGTTTATAAACTGATATACAGATCTTCCTTGACATACGATGGGGTTACATCCTGATAAACCCATCGTAAGTTTATAACATCGTTAAGTTGAAAAAGCATTTAATTCACCTAACCTACTGAACATCATAGCTTAGCCTAGCCTAACTAAAACACGCTCAGGGGCTTCCCTGGTGGCGCAGTGGTTGAGAGTCCGCCTGCCGATGCAGGGGACACGGGTTCGTGTCCCGGTCCCGGAAGATTCCACATGCCGCGGAGCGGCTGGGCCCGTGAGCCATGGCCGCTGAGCCTGCGCGTCCGGAGCCTGTGCTCCGCAATGGGAGAGGCCACGGCAGTGAGAGGCCCGCGTACCGCAAAAAAACAAAACAAAACAAAACATGCTCAGAACACTCACATTAGCCTATAATTGGACAAAATCACATAACATGAAGACTATTTTATTAAAAAAAAGTGTTGAATATCTCATGTAACTTACTGAATACTGTATTGAAAGTGAAAAACAGAATGGTTGTGTGGGAAGAGAATGGTTGTACGTGTATTGGTTGTTTACCCTTGTGATCCTGTGACTGACTGGGAGCTGAGTCTCACTGCTGCTGTCCAGCATCACTAGAGAGTATTGTACTGCATATCGCCAACCCAGGAAGATCAAAATTCGAAGTATGGTTTCTACAGAATACTTATCTCTTTCACACCACGGTAGAGTAAAAAAATCAAAAATCAAACCATCGTAAGTTGGGGGCTGTCTCCATTTGAAAGACTTAGGTGTTTGTGTTGTTTTCTCTCTGATTAGAAAACACATGGAGAGAAATGAGCTCTGGAAATCCAGATAAGGCAATAAATACAACTGTATTATTTCTGGAAGACTGTCCTCTAAAAGTCATGTTAAAATGGCAAGGAAGGTAGGCAGGAATAAGGAAGGGAACAAAGGAGGGAAAGAGAAAAGAAGGGAGGCAGGGAGAGAAGGAAAAGGGAAGAGAAACAAGACTCGGATGCATTAATTTTGAGGGAAGAGAGGCATGGCACATTAAAGTCCCATTAAGAAGGTATTTTACTAAACTTCCATTATTTGGGTGAAACATACCATTCAACCCTGTGAATATGCCTGCCGTGTGTTTAGTCAAATATAAGTGCATTACTGCCTGCAAAGACCTTGGAGAACAGCCCTTCAGATCCACTGCCTCTATTCCAACAGCTCAGCACATGTTGGAGCCAGTACAAAAGTAACAGAGACCTCAGAGATTATGCAGTCCCACCCCTGCTTTATTTTACAGATGAAAATGCCAAGGTACAGAGAGAGATGAAATGACTTGTTCCATAGTATAGTCAACAACACACCAATTCTGCTCAGTGGTCCGAAAATGGTTTGGGGCCCCTATTAAATGCTTCATGGTAACTTGATAATAAAACCACCCCCCCTGATATACCCAGTGGTTTTCCAGCCCATTCTCTGAGATTTGGGGGGCAAAGATACAAGAGTCCTATAGTTCTGGCAGAGTATATAAGGCACTTGGCTTGGATTAGCTACACTGTGAAGCTCCTGATCTATTACCACCTTGGTATATGGTTAAGCGGTTGGAAGCTGAGAACTAATTTCTCTCACTGTATTCTGATTGCTCAAGAAAGAAAAAATTTACTGTACAACATTAGCCTTTACTAAAAGTGAAAATATAGTTTCAAAATTGGTAGCAATCTCAATCATCTACTACAATTCTAAAAAGTATTTTCTAACACACTTTATTTTGAAAATGCACCAAAATTGTCTTTAAAATATGTAAAGTACTTGGGAATCATAAGAAAATTAACAGCTATGATAATCAAATTTTAGATGAAATAAAAAATACAGTTAAAATCATAAACAGGTTCTGTGAAGAAAAAACACACTACCAGAATAACAAAAAGAATGGTTTCAAAACTCATTTCCATTTTCTTTTGCATGGAATCTGATGTTCTGGCCTCTGCAGTTACTGTATGTTAAAGCATTAGCTACAGCAAGTCATGTTAACCAAATATGTAACCTGGAAGAAATAACGTGTGAAGCCATTAGGTCTGATCAACAGGTTACCTGAATTACTTTATCAGATTAGTCACTGGATGCTGTGAAAATCAGCGAGATTAAGGTTCTCACTTAATGGTCTTGAGCAAGTAAACTTCAAACTAAAAAAGTAAAGAATGAGGTTTGCTATGGTCTGAATGTTTGTGCTCCTCCAAAATTCATATGTTGAAATCCTAACCCCCAAGATGATGGTATTAGGAGGTGGGGCCTCTTGGAAGTGATTAGATCATGAGGGCAGAGCCTTTACAAATGGGATTAGTGCCCTTATAAAAGAGGCCCCAGAGAGTTTCCTAGCCCCTTCCACCACTGGAGGTTACAGCAAGCCCTCACCAGACTCTGAATTGGCCAGCTCCTTGATCTTGGACTTCCCAGCCTCCGGAACTGTGAGAAATAAACGTTTTGTTTACAAGCCACCTAGTCTACGGTATTTTGTTACAGCAGCCTGAACAGAGTAAGACAGGGTTAATAAACCAAAGCTAGCAGCACAGTGGGGTACCCTGAACAGTGTGAATACCTTGAGAAAGACAGAGGTGACGAAGACACTACTAGGGTTGCCAGATTTAGCAAAGAGTAATAATGATAATACAGGATGCCCAAATAAATTTAATTTTCAAATAAACAACAAATATTTGCAGTATAAATATGTCCCATGCAATATTAGGGACGTACTTGTAGCTAAAACATTATTTGTTGATATGAAAAAATTCCAATTTAATTGAGAATTCTGTATTTTACCTGGCAACCTAGACACTGATGAAGAGGAACATAAACTCACACATCATATAACTTTGGTTCACACCCCAGGCTCCACCACTGACCTTAGGCAAGCTCTTTAAATTCTCTGAAAACTGCCTGGAACTCGAAAGTGTTACTGCAACACCAAAATTAAATAATATTAAAGTGCCAATGCATCAATAACTATTCATTTCTCTGCTTGCCGTCATGTACTTAAGAATTCTGTACAGGGTTGACTTGGTTGGACTCAGAAGACATTTTTTTATCCAGGTTACTAATTTTATTCCCAATTGCTCCTCCTTGAACCTAGACAGCACATAAGGTGCTTAAAACCTTGGCTTATAATCGAACTACTAATATCTTTAATCCAAAGCAAAACATAGTATGACTTGGGGAAAAATGTTTATAGCAAATTGATAGCCAACATTAATAAATCTCTCACCCTCAGAAATTGGTAGTCTCCACAGAAGGACTGGACTTTCTGTGGCCAATAAACTAAATTGAAAAGTCTCCAGCCAACTGTAATAAACACAGAATTGAAAGCTAATAAAGCACCACAGGGCATTTCAAGGTAACTCAGCAGGAGAGAGCTCACCAATATAGATGTGTTTACAGATGGTGACTAAAGATATAATAATTAATCTGCTTTTGAACTAATGAACAAATCACATGCTTCCTTAAAATACAAAGCACAAAGCTCTTAGCTGGTAATTAAGTTCAGGAGTGGAATAAACACTCGATTTGCAGTAAAGGATAAGGATCATAAACAGTAACGCACAGCCATCCAAGTCTTGCCTGCCTGCCTCGGAAAACACAAGTGCCCTATTGAGGATGTAAAAATTGACGTGACGCTATCATTCACCTGTGGTTTTTAACTCTCAACGAGATCCAAGATCATTTATTGTAAGACAAAATCCTTACATCCTTAAGGACCTTTTACAAAGGAATTACTTCAAACTGGTTATAAGAAAGCTAAATATAGTATTTTTACAATAATAATGACAATATTTAAAGCTTGTACAAGTTCAACCACAGAAAACAGAAGTGAATCAATACTAGAGATCCTATAAATCAGTTATTCTCCTTCTCCTTTATAAGTGTTTAGAGTAGCTGACTACATGAATAAGAATTCTTTGTATACAATTCAATGGAATCAGATTCTTGCTCACTGATAAAAGAGGAAAGAAGGAAGACAGATAGGTAGACAGACAGATAACAGATGAGAATCAGACCAGGAGTCCACAAATTACGGCCCAAGAGAAAAATCTGACCCTTGGCCTCTCTTACCATGGCCCACAAGGTGAGAGTGGCTTTCACACTTTTAAATGGTTAAAAAATATTAAAAAAAATATTTCATGACATTAAAATTATGTGAAATTGAAGGAAATACAAGGAAGTTGTCCATAAATAAAGTTTCATTGGAACACAGCCACGCCCATTTGTTTACCTAAATGGTGCTTTTGTGATGCAGCAGCAAATGGAATACTTAGAACACAAGCCATATGGCCCATAAAGACTAAAATATTTACTTTCTTGTCCTTTGCAGAAAAAGTATGCCAATTCCTGAGGTAGACAGATAAGTAGGTAGATAACACAAACTGTAACCCTTTACTATCTACACTATTCTAAAAGGTTCCACTAGAATTCCAAAAGATAGCCATTGAAATCACTGTAGTACTTTGTGATGTATTTTATCATCGCTTAAAAAACAAAACATATTTATCATGAGCCAGTATTATTGCTACATTTGATTATACGTATACTTTCCCTCAGAAAATGGACTTTCAGGAAAGACCCAGAAGCTCAGGTTGCAGCAGGATTTCTGCTATTCTCTCTGCAGAGGATTTCTCTGCCTTCTCCCTTTCCTCATTACCCACAGTCTGATGTTGCCTGCACAGCCCTTTCCCTTCCCAGTCTCTGATCCCAGGCTGGGGCAGTGTCCCAGGTGGCAGGGATGGACATGGCTGAGACCCAGGGTAGAAGATGGAAGGGTAACCTCAGTACCCCTGCAGCTGTTCTCAGCCACCAGTCAATCTCCTCTAACATACTTTTCTCTTTCTTTCTCACCAAACCTGGATATTTCTCTGAAATATAAGTAGATCCTACTTCCATACTTTGGATTCAAGGAAGCACTAGTATGCTCTTCATGCACTTTTAATTTCCCCTGCAGGTATAAGAGAAAAAATGAGGGAAAATAAAGAAGCTCCCTCCACACCACCACCACCACCACCATCTCCATCTATTTCCTCTACTGCTGACAGTACTGGAAAAAAAAAAATTAGAAAATATGAATCAAGTTATCTATGCCCAAAATACTGCTTGTAAAAAGAAGTTGCCCAATAAACATTTCTTGAGTGAATAAGCTGAAGAATAAATGAATCTATCCTACCTGCTTCTTTTATAGAAACTACAGTTGATGGAGGAATCACATGACTTCTCAGCTGGCTGGAGCGAGCTAAAACAAAAGTTTGGATTTTATGACCTGACCCTTAACCCAGGCCATTGCTCCCTAGAGGCAGACAATGCAGAAGACGTGGATAACATTCACCCAACAGACATTCCACCTTCTTCTATGTCAGCAGATCTTCAGATGAGCTTGGCAACATGCTCAGAGGAGATGGGCATCTGCCTCACACCCTACAACATGAACTACAACTCATCCTAAGGCTTAGACTCTAAGCCAGTTCTAACAATCTGATTTTTGGTGGCCTGTGATTGGTTTAGAAGCAGACTTCTGATGCAGAGTTCTGGCCAATGGTATGTAAAGGGAAATACGCCCAGGAAAGGGCCTTCTGGGAGACAGTTTCCTACTTAATAAGATTAAGAGATCACTCCTTATTCTTTCACCTTTCAAAGTTTGTTACACAAGGACAAGATTCTTGTGCCTCAGTGGATATCTTATGAGTGTGGGGTTATACAGATTTCCAAGAACCTAACCTAACCTAGAGCCTTGACGTCACTAGCTGTTGAATCAACCAATGTTGAAACTGCTTATTCCAGACTTCTTGTGTGAGAGAATAAACCTTATATTCAAATTGAGTAGGCTCCTGCTTGGAGCCAAAAAGCAAGTTGAATCATGTATCTACCCTTGAAAGATGACCTGCTCCCTACCTTCACCCCCATCCTGCCTTAGTCTCCACCCCAGGTCACAGGCACTATAGACAGCATCATAAGAAAAAATGCTGGTTCTCGTTGCCAAGATAGCAGGAGGACTTGAAGTGCCCAGCTCTCCCCGAGAGAGCTAGAAGCTCTAGTCTATTCCAAGCCAAACTCCAAATGCATTTACAATAATAGAAATATTATTATATATGTTGTGTGGGCCCCATGATGATTTTAGAGCAGAAACTGTACAATATGGTTTAAATAGGCTTTTGTGGGTTGGCCTGGAAACCTAACATTGTTTCTATGGAAAAATGTTTCAAACTCCAAACAACTCTGTTCGAACTGAACTTTTGAATGCAACCTATTTTAAATTGGGGGGCTGTGTACTTATTTACAATTAAAATACACAGGGATGAAAGTGAGCTAGCTGCAAAAATCACATTTGGACTGTGGCTTTAAATTGATCAATGTCCCTTTGCCATTTTGGATAAAATATCTCTGACTAAAAAGGGGTCTTGACTTCTTGCAGTACCAAATAACAGTGCATAATCAGAACTAAAATAAAATATCAGACTCTATTTTAAAGTAATTTTCTGTTGGAAGAGGAGGTTACCTTACAAATTAAATAGTGCTCACTGTACCAAAATCTGTCACTGTAACCATTGTGTCTTTAGGGACACTGGGAAATATTTCAAGCAGTAATTTGAATGAGTGCATGAAAGTCTTGCCCCCAAGTAAAAAAACAAAAAAAACGAAAAAAAAAACAGCAGAGATTTTTGTATTTAAGAGTGAATCCAAATCCTTAGAGTTTTGTGTTCAAGTCAACCAACAACTATAACTTGACCCCCACTCCCCACAAATCTCCAATTTTTGGTCCAGATACTAGAGCTGGATCAGAGTATAGTTAAAAAAAAAAAAAAGTACTTCCTAGTTATTGTAGCTTGTTGTCTCTATTTCCTCAAATGTAAAGTGAAAATAATACCATCTAGGTCCCAGAGCTGTTGTGATGTTTACATATAGCATTGCCCAGTGCAACGCCTGAAAACTAGCAAGCGCTCAGTGTCAGTTCCATTACTTTCTATCCTCTTCTCCCCCTGTAAGAATACTGCCCTCGTATAACATATCCAAATTCTCTCCAACCTACACACATAACTGACAACCAGAGTTTATTCTACTGGTAAATACGCATATGGTGTCTAAAGAAAATCAAGTCTAACATAATCTTTCAACTGTATGTGAAAATGAATTAACATTTCTCTCTGCCTTACATAAAATATTATGATTCATTGCTATGGGGACTTTTCAATACCGCAGTGACTGTAACTTATATTTAAATTCTGCTGAAACCATGGATCTAGATGTTGGCTTTCTGGGAAATCAGCATGTTGAAGAAACACAGGGGTAGTAACTCTGTGTCATTAAAAGGGTGAAAAAGAAGAAAATTAACAATTTCAATTCAAATCAAGGTTTGACATGATTCAGAGAATGTCATCTTTACCTCAAGATCTCATCTTTTCCTTGTGAACTATTAAGTTTCAGAGTGTCCTAAACTATTCTCAGCCCAACTATTTTTTTTACTTAAAAATAACTTGCAATGATCACTGAATGCCTGTGAAAATAATGATGTCTGTAGTTAACATAAGGCAGTAAAGATTAGACCTCAGTGTTCTTAATGTGTTGAAATTAACACTGAAAAGCTGGAATTCATTCTTTCAGTTAACTTGACTGCCACACTGAGCATATCTCTGTGTATTGCTCCCTGAAAATGTTCAGTTTTGGGATGCTGATTAGAAGCTGTCTCTTTTCAACCCTCTACAGATAATTTCAAGGTGTAACTTGCATACTGTTCCAGTACTCTCCTTACCTTGGCTGCATGTCTTGTCCTTCCTCTGTTTATTAAATCTGCCAACTGGCAGAATGAACACCAGGTAAACCAAAGAGGTGCCTTTGTTCTATGTGATTATCCTGCAAAGCAAATGAAGCTGCTGCCACAAGTCTTCCAGAATAAAACCTGACTCTCTGTGCAAGTGTAAAACTCTGTGGCAAGTGCAACCCTACCCAGGGCAGCTGTCTATGTTTTTCAGTGTACAGTCCCTAAAGACTATTCAAAAGGCAATGTAGTATTTTGGCAAGAAATTGATATTATAGAGGAATGAGTCTTGTCAATTTTCCTAAGCCACACTTCCCACTCATAAAATGTAAGTTTTCAAATAAAATAATTTAAATTAACTTTCCCCACCTCTTACACTCCAGTAACCTATTTATCTGTCAGACTTTATCCCCAAATTGAGATTTATCAGTGACCAGAGAAGTAAATAAAGCATAGTTTCCTCATGGGGCTCTCCACACTTCTTTCCCCAAAGTGCAATTTGGCCTTGCTCACATCTCTCATACCTGCAATATTATGCTTTAAGTCCAAACACCCACAATCTACCTTACTGCCTGCATGGAAGTAAACTCTCATCCTTAAGTGCCCACAAAGAGGCTTCGATTCCTTAACAACCAGCAAGCTCTATCTACAAATCACCACCACGCCCAAGAGAAGAGCAAATCAAATTGCTTTTGAAAGATACAAAGAGAAGCAAAAACTAAAAGCTCTCATTCTTAATCTAAAAACAATGCATATGTATGAGCAACACTAAACTCTAAATATACATTTTGTATTTCACCCACACTGCTTATGACTACAGATTTTTGCCAAAAATATTACATTTAAGTATAATACCTCAACTTTTTGAAAATCTCTAAACCCCCCATCTTTCCTCCCTACTACCTACCTCCAACCCAAATATATTACTACAGACTTCTAGGCAAAGGACAGGAAATGTTCTCATATTAAAGATTAAGAGGCTGAAGTGAAGGACACTTCCCATCACAGGGGGAAAAAAGGGTTTGTGTTTGGGTGCCGTCTCTTAGTTTAAGAAGATTGAACATTAGAGACTGAAATGAAATGCTGGCTAATGAACATTAAGAAATTAACTCAACCTTTTTGAACTTCAGCTGTAAGACAGGCTTAAATCTTCTATGATCACCATGTATATAAATTAAATAAGACACTGGCTCTAAAGCAGAGTTCTCAGCCTTGGCACTACTGGCAATTTGGGTCCAGATAATTCTTTGCTGTGGGGGCCTATCCTGTGCTTTGTATAGCAGCATCCCTGGCCTCTGCCCACTAGATGCCAGTAGCACTCCTCTCTTCTATTGTGATAACCCATAATGTCTCCAGACATTGTCAAATGTCCCTGGGGGGCGGGCAGGGAGGCAAAGCCTTACCCTGTGGAGTATCAGCGAATTATCTGGCCCATAATAAATGCTCACTTACTTAATAGCAGCAGTCAACATTATCATTATCCATTAGATTTTGGTTTCCAGATAAAAATTGTGGTATCATTTGCATTTCCAACTTCCCATATATTACCCAGGAAAATGTTCTTTGGTGGCAAAGATGGCAAGCATAGCAAGTTCATGGGAAACATCCACTGGGTTGATCAATACTTGATAGAACACATTCTCAATATGACCCCTATGGTTTTTTCTAAGTTGAAAAGGAATTTGGGGGAAGTTAAAGGGAATGTAAAAACTCCACAGCTTTGACACATGAAGAAAGCTATTGCCACAAAGCACCACTTGCCAGTCCTAGTGTTAATTTGTACAGAGGTGTGACCAAAATACTGACATACTTACTCCCAGTCCAACAGATATTTCACTTCACCATGACAGGTATATGGAGAAATCCAAATCAGACAGTCAGACTTCCCAGTGTCTATTTACTGTCCAAGTACATTTTCCCAGTAAATGCTTCTGGTAAACTAGCTAAACTCCTCAAACTCTCTTCCTGTTTCCTACACTATACTGCCCAGTTCTTCAGAAGACTGACAGTTCTCTAGGGTCTAGAAGACAGAAGACAAATTTAACCAAGGCAAGTTTAGGTAGCAAGAAACCGGTAGCTTCAGTCTCTCTACTGTGCCATAACAAACATTTTCGATGGCAAACATCCTCAGCTGAGATAGAACAGACAGTCTTTCATACTTCACTTAACCAATGTACATTGCTTGGTCAGATCAGTTTTGCCTCTAAGACCTACTCAAAGGCTACTGCTTGCTGTATTTTCTAAGAATTTTTAATATTAAAGGCATGTGACACAGTGTCTGTGCCTTCCAAGGAAACGGCATGGAATGGACTTATGCACTCTGATTTCAACTATAACATCTTTTCTATTATCAGGTTGTAACCCACCATTTACTAAAACGTCCATGTTAGGGGTAGAGTGTAATGTTTGTCACCATATCCTTGAATGGGAGAATGTAGGCAACCAAAAGCTAAGCAGAAAATATTGAATTTTTGCCTGCCCCTAATTATGGTAACTAAGGATAAATTAGTCTTATTCTAGAAGAGCTTTAGATTAAATACTCTGAAAGAAGCCAAGTTCATCTTTGATATCCCTATGCTGATACACCTGCTGTCCTCATGTTGTGCCCCATCCTCAAGCCTAAGCTACTCCACTCAGCATACCATTTTTCAGATGTTTCCAGACTTCCCATACTTACCTACTTTGGCCAGTACCTCTTAGAGCCCAGATGCCTAGCTTCCAAGTTGATCATTAATCTGATAAATTAGTCCATGTCAGTGTGTTAATGACCTTCTCTAACAGAAACATACAAAAATAGACTCTGGACGCCAAGAAAAACAGAACTTGAAGACCAGTAATTTTGACCAAGTTACTTTCCTATTCCTCAGTCTGTACGCTGTGGAATAACAATATCACCTAACTCATAGTCTGCTGTACACAATGTAGTGTCTAAGACAGAGTGAATATCAATAATGGCAGTTATATCATTAAGTTCCTCTATTACACCCTAACTTGAAATAGTTCCAATAATGAAAATTTTCAAGTGAGCTAGAAAAAAACTATACTAAGATTTTGTTAGTAAGAAAAAGGGGTCAAATATAACAAGAGAATTTTTAAAAAGAAACACCCTGCACATGGAGAAAGTGTGAAATGGCCAAAGTGATTGTAACATCCCTTTCCAATGGCTTTCACCCTCTTCTACTCAGATTAAGTCGTTAGGTATCTGTTGTTACCTTTCCCATCAAGGAAACATGAATACTAACACTTTTGCAGCTCTGACTGTCATGTTCAAATCTCTGAGGGGACAAGAAAAAGTGAGGAGTCACAGAGAAATGTCATTATTTGGTTCATTTGTAAAGTAGGGATAATAATATATTCCTCATAGAATTCTTATGAGAAGTAAATAAAACCATGCATGTTAGGAACTGAGCCCTGGGTCTAGATGGGCAAAATTCTCATAAATGTTGGCTATCATTATTCAGAAGGGTCCGAGATCCTCTCTCCAACAATGAAGCAAATGAGACCCAGAGAGATTAAGTAATGTTGCAAAGGTATGTGATGGAGGAAGAAACAGAACCCAATTTTCTAATGTTTATGATAGTAACATGGGGAGAGGAAGGAAGATATCGAGCTACAGGAGAAAGAGCAAATCCACAGAGGACTACCACTGACTCTCCATCACTGCTCTACTGCTACCTCTCGTTATCAGTTTCCTGGGGCTACGGTAACCGCTATTGACTAAATGGCTGACAACAGCGGATATTTCTTCTCTCACAGTTCTAGACGCTAGACGTCTGAAATCAAGGTGTCAGCAAGGCCATGCTCCCTCTGAGACTCTGGGGAGACTCCCTCCTTGCCTCTCCCTAGCTTCTGCTGGTGGTTGGCAATCCTTAGCACTCCTTGGCTTGCTGCTGCATCACGTCATCACTAGTTCTGTTGTCACAGGTGTTCTCCCTGTGTGTCTCTCTCTTTTCCCCATATAAGGACACTAATCATATTGGATTAAAAGCCCACCCTACTCCAGTATGACCTCATCTTAACTTGATTATACCTACAATGACCCTTTTTCTAAATAAGGTCACTTTCACAGGTACCAGGGGTTAGGACTTGAACATATGTTTTAGGGGAACATAATCCAACTCACAATAGCTCTGTCATTTGTAGACTTTTTTTTTTTTTTTTTTGGTCAGACCTAAAGCTACAATTGTAAAATTTACTGAAATGATATTTATGCTAATGGGCCAATTCAGAATTACTGTAACAAAAAGGCAACTATGTCTACTTAACCATGTTTACTTCCCAAGCTCATTAGTGGTTCCATGTGGTGAGAAAAATTTCCCACTCACTGTATCAAATTTAGCACATTTATTTAGTCTGAGTCAATGCCTGAAATATCCTTTCATACATTTAAGCCAATTTTCCCCAAGGTCATGCAGCAAGATATAAGTCACAGATCTTTCTCCTGTAAGTCAATTCCTATAAAATATAGCACTGAATTTGGCTGAAAGGGAGTTCGGTGATGAAATGTGCCTGGAATAATACAGAGTTGAGTTTTTTCATCTACCAATTTTTTATTATATTTTATTTTACATATATTTGAATCAAAATCAAAGCACCACTTTGATACAGAATGAACTATAATATAATATGAATGTTTCTGTAATGAAGTAGATTATTTTTTAAGACTGAATAGCATCACATTTTCTTTCCAATCACAATCCACAGTATAAGAAAGTGCATATTACTTTCTATTAATATCCTTTAAGCAAAATGATATTTGAAGAATAAAAATGACTGCTTTTCCCTTATCATAAAACATCAGCAAGTTACATAAATCGTAACTTTTCCTGTAGGCATAATCTTTCATCATTGCTGAATTTTTGTGTCAAATTTTCTCAGCCTGGAATCTTCCTAATATAAGTTTAGTTAATTTTGATTTTTAAAATTTACTCAGTCATCTAAAAATGAACTAATCTAAGCTCTGGTCATATGTGCAAGACACAAAGCAATCCATATCAAATGTTCATTAACATACACCAGAAAAATAGCTACCAAATTTGATCTGGCAGAAGAAAGTTGTCTCCCAGCATGAAACCATTGAGAAACACCAGAAGGCTTTTCTGGAATTTTACAATGTGGATGAAATTTTCTTTTTAGAAATAAACATTACAGTTTATAGAAAACTATAGAGATACAAGTCAAACACGTGACTTACTACATACAAGCAGTGTAGTGAAGAGCTTAGGGTTCACGTGGAGTCAGGTCAGACTGCCAGGGTTGGAACCCATGCCTTGGAAGCTGTGAAAAACTGAGACAGTTAGTGAATCGCTCAGTGTTCTCAACTGTAAAACAGGTGTGATGATACTAGTGCCAACGTCTAGGATTTTAATGAATAATAGGTGAAATGACTATAAAATCTTTAGCATAGAGCCTACTTATTATTATTAAGAGCACAGATCCATACGTGGCAGGTATGGAAAACTGCCTAGTTTTAAATCACAGCTGCTGTGAATTACTGGCATTGAACCCTTGGGCAAGTAACCTAACCTCTATGAACATCAGATCCTTCAAAAGGAGAAAATAATAGTAAGGACGTACTTCAAGGATATAAAACAATACGCATGAATCTCTTAGTCCAATACTGGAATACAATAAGATCTCAGAAAAAATATATATCTCATTATATCTTCATGGTGGAATTCAACTTTGTAAATAATTTAATAATTGGCTTTTCATTTATGTGCAAGGCAAATTTTTTGTCATTTAAAAATTATTCTCAAAAATCCAAAACAAAGAATTATTCTACACCTAGAGGGTCAGAAATATTTTATTTTTGCAGTTGTGAATAGTGCCAGACTGATCTAGACATGGGTTTTAGAAGTATATTCACTTCAGAACCATTCTCAGTGCTCCCAAGTCTACAAATAAACAGTTTACTTAAACTTCATTCTTTTCTAATATTTTTAGCTGCAAAGAAAGAAACTAACACTTCAAACAGGAAGTCTTTGATGTACAGTCCCACACCAACCAGAAAATAACCCGGTAACGTATGCAGCTCTACTTGTTTAAATCATTCAGATGCAAAAAGTATTATCAGGCAGATTCTCAGATTATTTTTTTCCTACTGATCTTTTTTTTTCACAGGAGGCTTCACAGCAGCCATGCTTGGTACTGAGATGCTGTTAACATTGGTACCCTTTCAATTCCAGGGCTGTATCTTATTTCCTGGACTGCTCTATCCAGACTGACACTGAAGAATGGATCCTCTCCTCCAGAACGGAGTATCTCATAACTTACCAAACTTTACCAAAGTAAAGCCTAGATGGAGGCCAACAACACTTCTCCCAAGCCTGCAGGGAAGGAGACTAAAAAGGCTGCTTTCCAGGTGAGACAGCCTTAAATTGATAAGTAAAAGAAATGCAACAGTTGGCTCTAGACAGGACTTGAGATCCTCCCCTTTGGCAAACGCTGTCAATGAGCCAACCAAAGCCATTCTCTGCTAACTTCTCCTTTGCTGTCTCCCACTACAGATGTTGGAAAGCTAAATAAATATTCACTTTCCAGACTCTCCTGTGCCTAGGGGTGGCCAATAAGGTCTAAGTAGAACTTTAAAGGAAGTGTCTCTGAAGCTTTTGCTTTTATGATTTAACAGAACACACTCATTGCCTGATGCTGTCCCTTCCCTGTCCCCCACCCCTTTTTCCACCTTGAACATGAACATGATACTTAGGCCAGCAGTAGCACCTTGCAACCATGAAGCTATCAACACACACAAAACCGGCTGTCTGAGCAGGGCTACAACAGTGTTCTAACCCTAACAACACAAACACAGAGTAAGGCATTATGCTTCCAGAAGTCAAGGCTAAGGCCTTGAAATCCTCAACCAGATGGATGAGGTGCTTTTAAACTGCAAGGGCAGTAAGCACAGTTGTTAGGCTCAAAAATGACAGCTATAATGGCAACTGAGAGCCAGGTGCATGCAATACGCAATACTAATACCCTTATTTAGCATAATCAGTACCAGTACTTCTGAATATTTAGGATAATTAATTTAATATATTTTGAGAAAACAGATATGAAAAGACTTGAGTTGTTAAAGTACTATGAAATATAAAATAGTTCTTTATTTTATTGTATTTCAATTGAGAGAAAAATAAGGACCGTAAATTTTTTTTTTTTTTCCGGTACGTGGGCCTCTCACTGTCGCGGCCTCTCCCGTTGCGGAGCACAGGCTCCGGCCGCGCAGGCTCAGCGGCCATGGCTCACGGGTCCAGCCGCTCCGCGGCATGTGGGATCTTCCCGGACCAGGGCACGAACCTGTGTCCCCTGCTTCGGCAGACGGACTCTCAACCACTGCACCAGGGAAGCCCAGGACCGTAAACTTTAATGGTGGAAAACTAATAAAACTGAGGCAGTGTAAGCAAAATGTTATGCATTTCTTTGATTGAGGCATATATATAAATGAGTGTGTTAAAAGAAAGAATCCAAGTGAAAAAGTCATAAATTATAATGCTGAAAAAAGTCATGTTCCAAAATAAGTCTTGTTTTCTTCAGCAGTCTGGGTAACATTTTACCTTGTGTTCAAACTATCCATGCATGCAATGAATGCAGTTCAGTCAACCTCAAATGATTCCCCATTTCTGATCATCTTGTAGAAACTCAACCCGTGTCCATGGAAATGTAGGACTACATTGCAGGGCTCAGTAAAACAAATAATATTTGGCATTTAAATACATGAGGTGCCTTTAAATTGTCTCTCACTTTTATTTAAATCTTTCCACCTGGAAAAACAGACTGAAAATGCAACACAATATTTCAGAGATTAAATCAGTATAAAAACTTGCCCTGGTCAATCATAGTATTCACCTCTTATTCTATAATTTATTCAGAAATTAACAAATACCTTTCTGAGTTTCTTTTCTTGAGCTCATCCTGCCCACTTCTTAAATTACACTTCACTGATGTAAATGACTTTAATGTCCGTGTACTTGAATTTACCACATCTTCTGCAATCATTCCTCATCCTTACAGGAATAGGCATCCTCCTTGTGCTCAAGGTTAATTTTCCCACAATGGTCTGCATCTTATTTCCTACCATTTCTTTGTCACCTTCTTCCAACATTTACTTTTTTTTAAAATAGATCTTTATTGGAGTATAATTGCTTCACAATACCATGTTAGTTTCTATTGTACACTGAAGTGAATCAGCCATATGCATACCTATGTCCCCATATCCCCTCCCTCCTAAGCCTCCCTCCCACCCTCCCTATCCCACCCCTCTAGGTCACTGCAAAGCACAGAGCTGATCTCCCTGTGCTATACAGCTGCTTCCCACTACATATCTATTTTACATTTGGTAGTGTCAATGCTACTCTCACTTTGTCCCAGCTTCCCCCTCCCACCCCGTGTCTTCAAGTCCATTCTCTGTGTCTACATCTTTATTCCTGCCATGCAACCAGGTTCATCAGTACCATTTTTCTTTTTTTAGATTCCATATATATGCGTTAGCATAGAGTATTTGTTTGGCTCTTTCTGACTTACTTCACACTGTATGACAGACACCTCACTACAAATAACTCAATTTCATTTCTTTTTATGGCTGAGTAATATTCCATTGTATATATGTGCCACATCTTCTTTATCCATTCATCTGTCGATGGACATCTAGGTTGGTTCCATGTCCTGGCTATTGTAAATAGTGCTGCAGTGAACATTGTGGTACATGTCTCTTTTTGAGTTATGGTTTTCTCAAGGTATATGCCCAGGAGTGGGATTGCTGGGCCATATGGTAGTTCTATTTTTAGTTTTTTAAGGAACCTCCATACTCTTTTCCGTAGTGGTTGTATCAATTTACATTCCCACCAACAGTGCAGGAGGGTTCCCTTTCCACCACACCCTTTCCAGCATTTATTGTTTCTAGATTTTTTGATAGTGGCCATTCTGACCAACAGGAGGTGATACCTCATTGTAGTTTTGATGTGCATTTCTCTAATAATTAGTGATGTTCAGCATCTTTTCATGCGCCTCTTGGCCATCTGTATGTCATCCTTGGTGAAATGTCTATTTAGGTCTTCTGTCCATTTTTTAATTAGATTGTTTGTTTTTTTGATGTTGAGCTTCATGAGTTGTTTGTAGATTTTAGAGATTAATCCTTTGTCTGTTGTTTCATTTGCCAACATTTACTTTTATCTTGTTCTGCACCATCAATCTCTTCCTCTCTACTGGCTCCTCTCTTTAGGGCTATAAATCCATTCAAGTAAAGACACAAACAAAATGAAACAAAAGAAGTCCACAAGCCTGAAAATGTCTTCTGGCTACTTATAACCTAGTACTGAGGGAATATCCCTTCTCAGCCAAGCTTTTTGAAGAGTAGATTCCACCTGATTCCACACATCCTATGTATGCAGCCATTGTGTGCCAGTAAATGTTTATCAATCAGCTCTCATAACATAAATACGTGTGTATGTATGTATGTACCTATATACATTTATGTTTATTATAAATTTTAGCAATATAAAGCACACAATTTACACATAATAATAAAATATACAATATTCTTTACTGTAAATTCCATATAGCCAACTGTTTCTTATAAAATGCTTTCATTGATATGTACCAAATCTGGTACATTCTGACATGAATGTTAGTTGATATTTTCTTTTGTATTAATAAGTAAGAGAAAAGTGAAACAATGAATATGTATGTCAAAACTTCTCTTGCTCATCCATAATGGGAGCAACTTCTTTGTTGAACTGGATAATGGCTTATGTATTTGGAGAATATCTGGAATACCATTTCCTCAATTTTCTGTGCCATTTACAATGTAATTGCTACATCTTCAACATACTTTTGAGTTTAGTCTGCATTAGCAATATCTCTGTCACTTCAAATCTAGAAAATCAACAAAACAAAATCTCTGATTTGTAACATTTTCCAATTTCTATGGTGTAAATACTCTCACTAGGGCTAATTTCAAGATACTAAAGTAAATCAACAAACTTCAGAAGAGATATGCACTGGCACACCATTATATATAGCATATCCACCATTCAGATAAAATAGACCTAAGTAAACTTAGGAGCATAGATAATAGGAAAATGTAGTAAAATAATTAAGGAGTATGAGTTTTGAATATTTGTTACATTTATTTTTAATATAATTTATTTAATTGTAAGCATACATAATTTAATTTTAAATAATGCCTATGTTTAACAACCAGCTTGTACAAGTCCTGAAAAGTTAACTATCTGGCTCTCACAAACCAGTGTAAGCCACCAGCTCCAGCACACTGCTGCATGAAAACATGGCTTGTGCACCTTCTACTCTACTGTACCTGCTCTTGCTACAGCCAACATGGACTTGCAGTTCCAAAGCCAGGGAACCTTTGCATACCTATCTTATTTGACCTCTCTGCCACAGTCCCAACCCTTTCCCAGCCTTTCAACTACTCTGCTATCCTTTCCAGATTTTAGCACTTTAGTCATCCACCATCCCCCTTAAATGTTCATGCTATTCTAACCTCAGTCCCCTTTCCTGCTCATATTGCAAACCTAGTCTAGGCAATCGAATGGCTTTAGTTACCAACTATTCACCAATGACCCCCAAATCTCTATCACAGACTGGACTGTTCTGCTAATAAGCTCCAGAATGGACTCCACACTGCCTTATGAGTTAGGGCCCCTTCTTATTTGCTTACAAATTAAGTAATTGGTTGAGTAATTATTTGTTTATGTCTGTCTCTCTCACTAGGCTGTGAGCTTCACAGGCACATGGAACATTGTGCCTTTTTTTCTTGCCGTATCCTCAGAGTCTACCACATTATCTAGCATAGAGTAATTACTCCAGGAATCAATAAAGGCACAAATAAATAACCAATAAGCATTTCAAATGCAACAAGCATAGAATAGAACTCAGTAAGCGTCCCCCAACATGCATTTCTCTCCTGAATGCCAATCACACTGAATGATGCCAATATCCAACCCTGCCCCCTCTGAGAGAATCCCAGATTTCCTCTTCCCCTTATTCTTCTTATCCAGTCATTCATGACAGTCTACCTCCTCATCTCCTAAATATCTTTCAAAGCTGTTCCTTTTTCCCCATCATCACTTCTGCTACCTTAGTTTAGACTCATTCTTGCCTGGACCACTGCAATGGCCTCCGAGGCTCCTTGCTCCTGTCTCTCTCATTCCAACTCAACTGCACAGTGCTACCGAAACAATCTTTTTAAAATTATGACTATGGCCATCTCTAATAGTCTACCAGTTGTGCTCCACCAGCTAGGGGATGAACTCCAAACTCCATCCCCCAGAACTTACAAGGCCTTCACAGTCAGAACTCCATCTGGCTTCATCACCTTCCACTTTCCTTTGAGAAGCCTACATTCCACTTGCACTCACGTGGCTGCAGTTCCCCACCCTTTTCCCATCTCTGGTCCTGTGTACATTTACTACTCTCAGCCTGGAATATCCTCTCTCTATTGTTCACATGGTAGTCAAGGGTTATCGTAAGTATCCTTGATGTTATGAAGCATTTTTTGACCTCCAAGGCAAACCCCTCCTCCATACTTTCATAACACTTGGATCCCTCTATGACTGTATTTAACCTCTTCCATAATGGTTCATTTTGAACATTTATTTTCCCGCACTAGACTATGAATGTCTGCCCAAAATCAACTATATCTACCACAGGGACAAGCACAAAGCAGGAACTCAGCACTCCTTACATGACTATAAAATGACAAACCTTTCATTCTGCAGAGAAAATACACATCCAAGTAGCTGCTGTCCCTTTTAAAACCATCCACCTTGAAAGTTATCTGCTTAGTTTAATGATGGTGGAATTACTCCAAGTATTTTTGGAAGGCAACTTCCAGAACTCTCTGGGGAACGTTCTTTAAATTATCTCAAGTTGGGCCAAAAAAACATCATTCTCAACATATCTGAGGCCTAGGAGGAAACATAGCGCAAGTGATACAGTTCTGTGTAGAAAAGGAGGAATGAAATACGTGAAAGATCATGTAATGATTGTTGTGGGGTAACTAATAAACTGGCTCAGAGTCATACAGAATCTCAAAACATATTTTATTATTTATCATTTATTATAGATTCACAATATTAATGGGGATCTATAAGTACCAGTAATTTGCTTGATCTACCTCATGAAGCTCTTCAAATTAACATTTCCCAGAGAATATACAATGTGAATATGGGGGAGGGCACTGATCAAAGAAATTTAGTACATAGTATTAAACAAAGTCGAAAAGGTTTATTTACTCCCAGACTTTTCAGAGCTATTAATATCTTAATGTGACTCTCCATGAAGTCCATCTATGATCCACAGGATATCTCAAGTTCTTTTAACTTCGTAATCCTTTTTTCTTCCACATGCTGTAGGATTAATGTTCCATATACTTTGGGAAACCTTGCATTGCATGAGACTAGATGCAGCTTCAGGAAATAAGACTTGTAATCTGAAACTACAGTGATACCAAAAGCTACAGAGGAGGTTACTGAGATTTACTCTCTTCTAACTGCCTTACATAATGTGCCTCATTGACCCTTACAACATATTCTCACAACAATCCTATAGTATAAGTAGTACTGGGATCCCCAATGTAAAGTTAAGGAAAGAAAGGCTACAAAAACTTAAGTAACAGTCAAACACTATGTAGCTAGTTAGCAATAAAGACAGAATGTCACCCTGTCCTGACCGACCCATGGGCCCAAAAGTTTAAACAGGGCACTGAGTGGGTTCTCACCTTCACTGCCTCTTGAACTTAATCTCTCCTGAATATTGCTCCTTTATAAATTCCCTATTTCCACATGGCTCTTTCCTACCTACTACGTTAAGGTTCATTTTATCCACTTTCCCTGGGATGCCTTCACTGCCAACTGGCTAAAAATAGCCATTCCCATGGTACCTTATTCCTTCATGGAACTTGTAAATTTACTATCTTATACAAACTGCACAGGGAGGCCAGTTTCACACAGCCTTATGAAAAAAAGCTTTTGACTGGCTAACAGATCCCTAATAAGAGATAAGTTTACGGCCTAACCACATGTCTACTGCTTTCTCAGGGTAAATGCCATAATAATAAATATGAAATACTGCTTTAAACATTTCAAAGCACTTTCAGGAATATCATATCATTTATGTCTGAACTTTGAAAGGAAGAAAATAAGTTACCTTTATAAAGTAGCTGAGCTTTAAAAAGCTAAGCACCTCAACAAGTAAATCAGCCAATCCCATAACCTAGCACAGTACTTAGCACATAATCTAATGGTTGAGTAAACACTTGCGTTAGGCTAACTTAAGTTCTGATTTTTTCATACTTGAGCACTCCTCTCACAGTGGTGCACCGTCTCCATATATAGCGGATTCTGCCGATGCTCACCCAAGTCCCCTGGCCATTACTACTCAACTGTATGCCCACAGACTTCCAACTGCCAACACTTCTATTTTGTTGCCGGGGGGTTTTCACTGGACTTGCACAGCAGGCTGAAAGCAGCCCTCCACTAAGGAGTCCTATGGAGTAATCCCCAGCTCCCTTGCCTTTTTTTTTTTTTTTTTTTTTTTTTGCGGTACGCGGGCCTCTCACTGTTATGGCCTCTCCCGTTGCGGAGCACAGGCTCCGGACGCGCAGGCTCAGCAGCCATGGCTCACGGGCCTAGCCGCTGTGCGGCATGCGGGATCTTCCCGGACCGGGGCACGAACCCGTGTCCCCTGCATCGGCAGGCGGACTCTCAACTACTGCGCCACCAGGGAAGCCCCTCCCTTGCTTTTTAGATAGATAATTCTCAGGGGGACCTTCCACTGTTTCCCCAGAAGAATTAAGCTTTAGTTACCCAAAATTGTAGCCAACTTAACACACACCCTCTACCGCCTTCCCTACTCCTACTCATGTGTTCTCTGCCTCCTCAATAAGCTACCCGCTCTCAAACCTTTGTCTCAGGGTCTGAGAAATGAGACACTACAGGACAGGAAATAATTTTCAGTTTTAAAAACCAAAGGTAAAAAAGTAAGGGATCATTTCTAAATAATTAAGTATAATCACATATTTTCAAAAAGAAAACATTAACCAGCCACTATTTGGTACTGCATGGTGAAAAAAATCCAAACTGGGAGTTAATGTTACATGAATTTTAACTTATGAAATTTCTGACATGAGAAGGAAAAGTACAGAAAACACTTTAAAAAACTGTTGGGGAAAGCACCATTTTAATAACCCCTTTAGGCCTTAAATCTAACACCTTCCTTAGGTGCACAGGTTGAGAAAAGTGAAAATTCTCACATTTTTTTACTCTATTCTTTTGAAATAGCTTGTTAAAGGGTGTGCGTGTGTACTTGTGTGTATGTGGAGAGAGAGAGAGAGAGAAAAGGAGGGAGAGAGGCAGGGAGGAAGGGAGGGAGGATATTTGTGGAGGGGAGAGAGAAAGAAGGAAAGATCATGTTATGTTTTAATGGAGGCATCTTTAAACATTCCTCAGATCTCTGATCGTCAATAAAGCAAAAACAAGCTGTCGCTCCCATTTGATATCACTGAGCATGTCTATTCATTTATTCAAATTTTGCCAATACTTTCTATGGAGAATTACTAGGATTCACTTGTATAGCTAGAAAAATAAGAGAGACAGAGCTATGCCCAAGGAGTCGCCTTGGGAGATGGGGAGACAGAAAACTAAACAGTTACTATTCAGGGTGACAAGGACTGTCCAGGGTGCTTGGGGGTCACAAAGGAGATGCTCCTAAGCCTACACAGGGTGGGTTCGGGAGGCAGCAAAACTGGATTAAGACTCCGACATGACGTTTGCTTTAAAATATGGTTCCCCATACCCAGTCCGTATATTTTATTTAAAATTGAAAATTAAAAACTATAAAACATGAACACTTACATGCACACTGAAATTTAAGAGAGCTTCTTTCTAGATTTCCTGACCGCAAAATTTGGATCAACTCATCCAAGTTAATCTCTTTTCATTTTCTAGGGTGCTCCTGCCTGGCTCTGGAGACTCTACCTAATCCCCCTCGTAAGTTATCCAGCACGGGTGTGTAAGAAGAAATTCCAGAGGAGGTGAGATCTGAACTAAAACTTGAAGGAAAATTAGGAATTCTCTAGATGGGCAGAGAGAGGGAAGGGTAGGTAGGAGTCTTCTGGCAGAATTGTGTAAATGGGTAACACTGAGCTATAGCATAGACCTCTTAGAGCAGTTAGGAGATTAGTACACTAGCACAAGGGGAGAGGGACAGGTGAGAGATGTGGGAAGACTAAAGTACCAGGAAATGAGACTGGAGAGACTAGCAAAAGTTAGATCTGTTAAGTTCTCTGTTATTTTTTTTTTTGAGATATAATTCACATAGCATAAAATTCACCCTTTATACTTTATAACTCTGATTTTTTAGTATATTCAGAGCTTGCAACCATCAGCCCTATCTAATTCCAGAACATTTTTATCACCCTGAAAAAGAAACCCATATCCAATAGCAGTCACATCCCATTTCCCCTTCTGCCAGCCCCTGGCAACCACTACTCTTATTTTAATCACTGGATATTTCATGTAAATTGAATTATACAATATATGACCTTAAAAAGGGCCTTACAAGTCTGACTTCTTTCACTTGGCATAACGTTTTCAAGGTTCATGGTAACGTAGCATGAAACAATACTTCATTCTTTTCCTTATGGACCACTGTGTGAATCTCTCACATTTATCTGTTCATCAGTTAGTAGACATTTGGGTTGTTTCCACTTCTTGGCTATTATAAATAGTTATCAACATTCATGTATACACTTTTGTCTAGAAATATGTTTTCAATTCCCTTGGGCATATAACTCGTGGTGAAATTACTGATTAATATGGTAACTTTACGTTTAACTTTTTGAGGAATTGCTAGACTGTCTTCCAAAGTGGCTGTACCATTTTACAGCCACATCAATTCTAAGGAGTCTGAAGCCATCTAGAAGGCAGGTGAGCCACTCAAAGTCTTAAGGCTGCATAGAGTCATATTAAATTTTAATTTTTAAAAGGTCACTCTAGAATCAGTGTGGAGGATGATTAGACGATTTCCATAAGAAAGAGGCAGAGAAGTCTGTTAGGATTCTACTATGAGTAAGCCATGTGAAAGAACGAAACAGTCTAATTAGGAAAGAAGTAGTAGGGTTGAAGAGGAGGAACTGGAATTAAAAAGGAAGGGGAGGGACTTCCCTAGTGGTGCAGTGGTTAAGAATCTGCCTGCCAATGCAGGGGACACAGGTTCGATACCTGGTCCAGGAAGATCCCACATGCCACCGAGCAACTAAGCCTGTGTGCCACAACTACTGAGCCTGCACTGTAGAGCCCATGAGCCACAACTACTGAAGCCCACACACCCTAGAGCCCATGTGCAGCAACTACTGAGCCGACATGCTGCAACTACTGAAGCCCGTGCACCTAGAGCCTGCGCTCCACAACAAGAGAAGCCACCACGATGAGAAGCCCGCACACCACAACGAAGAGTAGCCCCCGCTCACCACAACTAGAGAAAGCCCGTGCGCAGCCACAAAGACCCCATGCAGCCAAAAATAAATAAGTTTCTAAAAAATAAAAGGAAGGGGAAGAAAAGTGAAATCACTTCTAGAAAAGATTGATTTAAAACTTAAATTACCCAGGAAGATAAGTATCATAAACTTAAATGCCTAAAAGATCAGACAAGTAATGGAAATAAATAAAACATACAAGATGTAAGCAATAGGGAGTGGTGGAGACTATAACAAAGAAGAAAGAATACATCCAATCTAAAGGAAGCAGCTATAACTCAGTTCTAACCACCTAATGTTATGGAGAATGTAGGTGCAATGTTGTTAGAAATTCTCCTTGGTCAAAAGAAGCCAAAATCTGGATTTCATGTTAAATATCCTGATCTTTAAATACTGCCAGTAGATACAATATTTCTTTAAATTCTGTGCGATATCAACAAAACATGCCTATGAGCTGCCAATCTGTGACCTCCCTAACACAGAGTAAAAGGAACAGTGGGCCAAGACTCAGAGTATGCCCACAAGGAAGGTGTGGATTAAAGAAGATTCCATAAAGAAGACCAAGGAGAGAGCAGAAACAGAGGAGGAAACTGTAATGGTGTGACATCCCAGAGGCTCTGGGATGATAAAGACCAAGAAGGGGACCAGGAAATGGTGTAAAACAGCACAGGGAGCCATTCACACTGGGGAGTGAAAAATGGACTTTGGGATTTGACAACTATGAAATACGGGAAAATGGAAAAAATATTTGGTGACTGTGAGCAAAGTAGAAAGTTAAAAAATTAAGCTTTCTCTCTCTTCCTAAACATTGTTTTCTTCAACAGTCAACATAAAGATTATGTGCCTCAAATCTTTATGGTTCTCAGAGAAGAGCCAGATGGGTTTAATTGTATTGTCCTCTCCAGCTGATAAACATTGAAATAGGCCAATTTTTTTTTGAAATGAGGTCCTTTGAAGAAGTTTAGATCTCTATGATATAAGACCACTTGGTCCCTTCAAGCTTACAGCTTAACAAAGGAATTACTTACAAGTCTTATAAACAAAAAAAATTGTGGGGACAATGTATATAACTTTGCTGGTATGTGACAAAGACCCAAAATAACAGTGGCTTAGACAGCCTAGAAGTTTCTTCCTCACTCATATGAAACTCCAAGCTGTTATGGCAGCTCTGCTTGGAGAAGTCATCATCACTGTCCCAGGCCTTTTGGGGTCTAAGGAAGTACACCTCCATATCCACATCCCAGCAAGTGAGAAGGGGAAGGAGGCAGCACCCTCAGCCTTTAAAGGGCATCAGGAAGTCACACAAGTCACTTCTGCGTACATCGTAATGACCAGAACTACATGCCACATGGAATAATCCTTATCCACAAGGGAGGCTGAAAAGTGTCATCTTTATTCTGTTGGGGTCTGTCCCCAGTGAAAATTCAGGGGCTCTACATCTGAGGATGATGGAGAAAGGGGACACTGTGAGACAACTAGGGATCTCCACCACAGAGTGGTATTCAATTTTTTAAAGATTCTGTTCTTAAAGTTCTATAAATAATTTATATTTTGGTTCAGTTTTACAAGGGAATATAAATCTGGCCTAACCTTTATGCTTAAATATTGGAAACACAGCAATGTAACATTGCCACAATTTTGGCTTCATCGTGCTGGTATTTATGACAGTGCTGGAGAAAGTTAAAGTTAATTTTAATCTGTTCTTACAAAATTATTTTCCTAAGAATTCTAAAGCAATTCTAGTCTTCTTGCCATGCTTAACAACTAGCTTTCAAAAGACTGCATTAAAAACTCAAATTATAAAATAAAAAAAATCATTGACATATTCCTACAGCATATGGAACTATACTACCTCAAAGATTCTTTTAAATTAACACAGTCAATTGTGCCCTTACTGCCAGAAAACTCTTGAAGTAACAAGTATGCACTATAGCAAGATATGCTCCTGAATTTTGACACTTTATTCTCATATTAGTTCACAGTACTATATTTTATCAAATACTAGAAAAAACTAAAAATAAAATAGTTCACCAGCATATGGTTCACTTGTGTTTCATATGTGAACATCCTAAAAGCTTACCCATGAACTATTGAATCTCGTAAATAAATACGAAGAGGAACTCCATAAGAAGTGATATAATTTATAAGACAGTAATTTATTGACTGTTTTATGATGATTCAGATCTACAAATTCAAGAGTATATTATTTAAAAGCTTCTTGGCCTCAATCTTTCTTAAAAAAACAAAACATGGTACTTCCCTACAGTAGCATTTTTATCCACTTAAAAGCATGTAAATTATTATGTTTAACAAATTTAAGATCTTAATTTTTGACTGGGTTGCCTTAAGAATGGTTTTGAATGGCTAGGGCAATGATTAACATTATCAAGCATAATGTAGGACATAACTATTAAAACAATTTTTGAAAATATGTTTATAATACAAAGTATTCATTATAGAAAGATTGGAATCTACTGAAAAGTAGAAAGAATATCACAATAAACTGCATTAAATTGAGTATTAAATATGTATAGTATGTCCAAAATTGTCTTTTTATTTATTTATTCATTCATTCATTTATTTATCTTGCTGCATTGGGCCTTAGTGTTGCAGCACACGGGATCTTCGTTGTGGCACATGGGCTTCTCACTAGTTGTGGCACACAGGCTCCAGAGCGTGCGGGCTCAGTAGTTGCGGCATGTGGGCTCTCTAATTGTGGTGCATGGGCTCTAGAGTGTGCAGGCTAGCTTCCCCATGGCATGTGGGATCTTAGTTCCCTGACCAGGGATCGAATCTGCATCCTCTACATTGGAAGGTGGATTCTTAACCACTGGACCATCAGGGAAGTCCCCAAAATTATCTTGACCGATAAGATGTTACATGAAAGAGAAAATGAATGGAGGATACCCACTTCAAATCAAGAGAGTAACAGAGATGGGAATTGCCCTCCTGCCGGAAAAAATCAAACAACTGTACAACTGTTTTCAAGACACTGGATACCAGGCAATGAGAAATGAAAAACAAAAGGTGAACCCTAAAAAATGGGAAACTGATGACATGAGCCCTATGACTGACCCAACTTCCAGACCATGGCTCTGGGAAGGAAAATTGAGGCAGAGCCCAGCATAGTCTCTGAATTGAAGAGATGTATCTGAGAAATCAGGTAAATCGGAGAAGCTAGAAATCTCAGGACAGAGTACCAGAGGAAAGAGAGCTGAACAGAGAGCGATCTCTAATCTGTAGATACCCCTGCAGGTATTCAGCAGAGTACTGATCAGCGTATGTATATAAGAAAACAACCCACGGCCAGGAAAAGAACCACGCAGGGCTGCGAACTGTGCCTATTCCCACCAGCCAGACTGGAAAACCTGATAATTCACGTGGTTTAGGGTAGAGTACTCAGACACTAATCTCAAAAACAAGACCTGAAAGAATCAAACTGTTTCCAAGTAACTAACTGCATCCCATTAAAAAAAAAAAATGCTCAAGAAGATTTATAGGGATATAAAAAAATATCCAGCACTCTATAAGGTAAAATTCACAATGTCTGGTATCCATCAAAAATTACCAGGCATGCAAAGAAGTAGGAAAATATAACCCATAACAAGGAGAAAAATCAACCCCCAAAACTGACCAAAAACTGAAAACGATGTTAGAATTTGCAGACCAGGTCATTAAAACAGTTATTATAAATCTACTCCATATGTTTAAAACAATTAAATAGTGACACGGAAGATTTTTAAAACACCCAAATTAAACTTCAAGAGATGAAAACTATAATGTATAAGATGAAAAACACACTAAATGTGATTACTGTTAGTGAACTTAAAGACACAGCAATAAAAACTATCCAAAATGAAACACACAAAGAAAAATTAATTTAAATAATTTTAAAAGTATCAATAATCCTAATGTACAAGTAACTGGAGTTCCTGAAAGAGAGGAGGGAGAGAAGGGAAACCAGAAACAATTGAAGAGATGACTAATGTTTTTTCAGATTTGATGAAAATTATAAACCCACAGGTCCGAGAAGTTCAATGAACCCAAAACACATGACACATGAAGAAAGCTTTACCAAGACACATGATAATCAAATTGATCAAAACTAATGACAAAGGGAAAATCTGTAAGGACATGTTTTATATAAGAGGAACAAAAATAAGGATGACAGTAGATTTCTTATAAAAAACAATGCAAGTGAGAACACAGTGGAGTAACATCATTAAAGCACAAAAAGAAAAAAAGGCCAATCTAGAATTCTATATCTAACAAAAATCTTACAAAATGAAGATATGAAATAAAGACGTTTTCAAACACACAAAAGCTGAAAGGATCCATCACCAGCAGACCTGTGCTACAACAAAGGTTAAAGGAAGCCCTTCAGGCACAAGGACGATGACACCAGATGGAAATGGTGTGAAAAGCATGAAAGAAAATGAAGGAATAAAAGGAAGGAAGACCACTGACAATGGCAACTACATGAGTAAATACAACATATTTGTTTCTATTATGTAAATTTCTTTAAAAGATTATTTGCTGTTTAAGCAAAACTGATAAATGTAGTATGAGGTTTATAAGATATGTAAGAAAAACAGAAAAAACTGAAATAAATTTTAATGTGCTTTCAATAGTTACTTGAAAATTATAAATTCACACAAGAATATTTCAGAGCTACTATTCTAGAGAAATTAAAATTGTTGCCATTATTCTGAGATCCCATTCCACATGGCCTACATTTTCCCATTTGGCTTGAGTAGTCTTAGCATTATGCTGTGGAAAATATAATTTAAGTTGAACTTATTACATTTGCTTTCATAGAGAAAAAGTAGTAATTCGAAAAGGATGTTCTAGTAAACAAATTATCTCACAAGGTTTGGCAATGGCTTTTGTCAAACTTTACAAATAAAAGCAAACAACTATTGTTTCATTACAAAGCTAAACTCATCAAATATTTATTTTAATGTAGGTAACTTTTAAAAATTGGGTCAAACATATAAGTAGATTAAAAATTATATTTATAGCACAAGTCACAAAAGAATGTTCCCTTCATTCCACCCCCAACCAGCTCACAATGAGCAATTAGCATAATACATATCATTTGGGCTTTTAGGAGAATGTTTATCAGGAAGGTTAGGGGGAGAAGGTGACAAAGCAGTTCTCACCATTAAGAGGTAGATGAAAGCAATCATAAGACCAAAGCACAGCAGGCGATTCACAAGTGCAAAATTCTGTACATTGCTACTGAATTTTTCTCCTATTTTGTGAAATCTATTCAAAAGCATACCTACAAGTTCTTTCAATGAGTAGCCCTATGCTGGAACAGAAGTGGAAATTATCAACAAAATATACAAAGGAGATAGATCTTTTGTGTAGTAAGAGTAAAGTAGATTCCAAGATGAAAATCTAATAAAAACAGAACTACCTTGGAAAAGAGGTTAACTCAGGCATAACATATAGTTTGTGTGCATCCCTGAAAAGAAATTCTGATGCACACTGAAGTTTGGGAACTACTACTCTAGACTAAAAAAGTGAACAAAAAGCAAGAAGTCCCATGCCAAAGTCTGTGCATTCAAATTCTGCCATATAAGACAACTATTAAATCTCCAGCAGGGGACTTCCCTGGTGGTCCAACAGTTAAGACTCTGCACTCCCAATGCAGGGGGCCCAGGTTTGATCCCTGGTTAGTGAACTAGATCCCACATGCCACAACTAAAAGATCCTGCATACCACAACTAAAACCTGGCGCAGCCAAATAAATAAACAAATATTAAAAAAAAAAAAATCCCCAGCAGTAGAGGATGAGTGGAAAATAGCCTAAAGTGTTTCTGCTTGTCAGCAGAATTTATTTCAATTTATTTGAATATTAAGTCTCTATAACCATTACATATTACTAGGTTAAACGTTCTTGAAAGAATTAAATGAGACAATACACGTGAATACACCCAATACTGAGCCTCAATAAATGCATGATGGATTTTAATCTAAGTCTTGCTCTGGAAGTGCCAGAAGTAGCATAAAAGATTTTGGCCACTTATTGGAAGCAATTCCTGCCATTCTAAATAGAAAATCCTGTTGTACTTATTGCATGCATTTTGACACCAGCTGTAAAACTTGTTATGGTGGGATTACGTCTTACATATGAATTGAGCTATAATATGTTTAAATGCATAGGATGCTCCTTCATACTTCTCCTATGCCAGAAAGGGTAAAAGAACAAGAAAAGCAAAGAAATCAAGAGAAGAGAAGGAATATTCAAAGACATTTTTAAGAAAACAGTAAACTCAAAATCTGTTCAGAATACCAGCATACATTACTACATCAAATAAAGGCTAGCATAGCATAAACAACATTTTAGATGATAACGATGATGATGATGATGATAATGATGTAGCTAATCCGAGTTTAAATGGTTTATTAGGAAAAAAAGGATTAAAAGAGTTGGACTAGCAAACACAAGGAAACCTGGGTCATTAAAAAAAAAGTGAATGTAAAATTTATCTGGTAAAGTGGTCAGTGTCAGGCCTCTAGACTAATAAGGAAATGATGAAAAACCAAATCAGATGGTGGCATGAATGAAGATATGACATGCAGTGTTGGGCATTTGGGAAAAGAATGAAACCAAACTGATGGAATACATTGCTCCATGTTTAAAGTGATACAAATAACAACAATATTCAATAGCAACATCCAAGTACAACCAAACAATGTAGCTGTGTTGGAGATGTGAGCAAATGAGTCTGAGAATGGAAGCATTATATCTGAACCTAGGCTGCCTACTGGCCATATGATAGTACAGTAGCCCTCCGCTCCACGCCCCCGCCCCCCGCCCCCTTATCTGCAGGGGATATATTCCAAGACCCTCAGGGGATGCCTGAAACCACGGATTGTACCAACCCTATATATACTATGTTTTTCCATATACATATATATATATATGTATGTATATACACACCTATGACTAAGTTTAATTTATAAATTAGGCACAGTAAGAGAATATCCAAACTGCCAGCATCACTACTCTTGCACTTTCTGGCCATTATTAAGTAAAATATGGATTAGTTGAATACAAGCACTGAGATACTGAGACAGTCAGTCTGATAACCAAGAGACCTACTAAGTGACGAACAGGTCAGTAGCATGTAGTGTGGATACACTGGACAAAGGGATGATTCACATCCCAGGCAGGACAGAGCAGGGCAGCAAGAGATTTCATCACACTGCTCACAATACCATGTAATTTAAAACTTGTGAATTGTGTATTTCTGGAATTTTCCATTTAATTTTTTCAGACCATGGTTGACCATGGGTAACTGAAATCACAAAGTGAAACCATGAATAAGGAGGTACTACTGTATATTATATATATAAAATTAAATAAGAGTAAATGCAGGCTCTCAGCCTTACTCCCTACATTTCAAGTGCTTAACAGACACAGAGAATATTTCTATTGAAAAGCACTGATCTATACAGCTGTGAGAGATGCCTTGTATGTGAAAGATGAAATCTAACACACACACACACACACACACACACACACACACAGCCAATAACTCATCCATTCTTTCTTTCAGAACAATTTATTGAGCATTTCTCATGTGAGAGTCGCTGTGCTAGGAATTTGGGGTCCACAGATTAAAACAAAACATTCCCTGCTCTCAAGGAGCTTGCAAGTGCAGTCGGAAATAATGACATACGAATAGTTGATCGATCAGCAAATACCTGTTGGGCACCAACTATCAGAAATGCCCTTAATGATGTGGAAGGAAACAAAAAACAGTAACCAAGTTCTCTCTGTCTTCAAGGGGCTTACAATCTAACTAATGACACACAACACAGAGTAAGATGTAAAATGTTTTAAGTGGCAATTAGTCCTTGAGACTGTGTACTTCAAACTGAGATCTATGAGCCTGATGTGGAATTATTTCTTCCATTTTGGGTCTTCACTGGAATGATAATCTAAAAAAATAAAATACATATAAATGTATTCTAATTAATATCTGAAGAAGCATCTTAAAACTAAATACCACCAACAAATTTTCATTCTGGCGTCTGCTGTTGCTGTTCTCAATCATGCATGCATTAGGTGAAGGCCAAATAACGTACAGTTTGCTAAATAAGTAAAGTCTGATTAGGAAAAAAGGTGAGGATGAATTGAGTCATTGTAGAACACATAATAGAACACATTATAGAACACTCTGCCTTGCTAGCAGAGGCATCCAAAAATACCTGTGCTACAGTGGTTAAAAATCACCATCATGTTGAGAGTGAAGGTGATGCATGCATCCTATCTCTCTGTTCCTATACAATATGTTCTCCACTCCTGGAGTCTTTGGGTATGGCTTACAGATTTGATTTATAATTCAAGAACTTCACAGTTCTAATCACATCTTTAAGAGAACAAAAAGATGTTATCAAGTTCTCAGGTGATAATTCATTAAAACTGACATTTGAAGATTATTTACTGGTAGAGTTTTCATGATGTGTGAAGTCTGATTACCCTGAACCAGCAAACAAAGCCTTTAAGTTAATTTTTTAAACTACATTTTAAAAGGACACTTTCTACATTAATATAAAGCACAGAAATAGATTAAAGAAAAAAATCTGAGGCTACATCTTTTACTCTTAAACCCAACACTGGCAGTGTAATTTCAACAATACAGTATCATTGGAAACATAACTCAATGTTGTTCCTTCTAATTTTATCAATTCTGTTGTTCACATTTAATATTTTCTCATTGGTTTTGGTTTTACAACTTGTGAAATCTATAAGGAAATGTGCTTGTATTTTTTTTAGCTTTGGCTGTATCCTTATTTTATAATTGTTTTTTACAGTAGGTTCTTGTTGGTTATCTATTTTAAATATAGCAGTGTGTACATGTCAATCCCAAACTCCCAATCCATACTTTATTTTCTGTTCCTAAATACTTAAGTGAAATGTTTAATAAGAATAACTTAGATTCACACTGTACAGACCAGTAGTCTTTGTTAAAATCAAACCACACATCCCATGGCGTTTTATTTAAAGAGGGTGCTCATTTGCAAGCCAAACCTCTTCTCTCCTTTCCGTCTAGGTGTGGGAGGCCATGGACCTCTCCCTAGTGAGCCACAAAGGAATTGGAAAGAAACCACAAATACATATGTAAATCATTCCATATATTAAATTTACTACCATATTTCAAAAGTATAAAGATGCTGTTCTGGGTAATAAAAGGCCAATTCTTTTAAAGACTTTACTCATACAGTAGTCGTTTTTTTTTATTATGGATTTTCTCAATCAATTAATACTAAAATTCAACTTGTAAGCCTGTGTGAACCACTGCCATAGTTCTAAATTACTGCAGGAATTCAGAGAGGAAAAAGATCATGGTGAGCTGCCAAAATCAGAGGAAGCATCACAAAAGAAGAGGGACATAAGTTGGGCCTAGAGGAAAAGGAAAGCAGAGAAGGCGTAGCTTCTTAAGTAAAACCACAGAGGAGGAAAGTCTGAGTTTGGCTAAGAGATGGCCACGATAGTTCTGGAAGAAGTTGGTTCAAAAAATACACTGCAAATGCTGGGCTGACAGAAACCTCTGCTACTGAGTGTTCTCAATTGCAAGGGGCAGAAATTCAATTTATGGACAATTCATTGCTCACATAACATAATCCCAGAAAAATCAGTGGTAGAACGGCCCTGAGAATGCCTGGACGCAGGAACTGAAAAACTGAAATGCTCCTACTACTTCTTCCCTACCCACCACATACATGCGTACACACACACACACACACACACACACACACACACACACAAATGCGCAGATATGCACATCTTTTGTTTACATGTTGATTTACTCTCTCAGGCTGCCAGTTCCCATTATCTAAAATCTAAGCCACTTGGTAGCTCCAAGCTTAGGGCTTAAATCCTTAAAGCTGTAAGGCAGGGAGTGGCAAGAGTTAAAAATGTAAAGGTAATGAAGATAGGCTAAGTCCAGTCTATGAGAGAATCTAGGTGTCACGCTAGGGAGTTTCGACTTTTACAGTCAAATCTGGCCTAAGCTAAGTTAGAAAATCTATCTGTATGAAGAAATGTTTATTTCAAAAATTCCTGAGCTGTAGCTTGCTCTGGATGAAGTTACTGTAGTCAACCATAATCAGGCTGAGTGGCTCACAATTTCCCTCTCTGTAAGCAGTCGTACTCTAGAAGGGCAGACACCTGAGGCCAGATGGGGCCATCCCAATACCCTGTCTACCTGGCCACAGATGAGTGGTTCATAGGAATACACCTGACCTAACACAATCCAATCAAAGTACAGTTTGGGGGTATTCAGTTTAAAATGTTTGCATTTTGACTCAAATACCCAGGGAAATCTTAGTCTTCCTCAGACCATGGTGGGACATAGGGTACAACTCTGTAAAACTAACAGAATACAGATTGAGTCCCACACTGAACTTGCATTTTGCAACAGAGCAGTAAGGGGATGTGGGCCAATGATTCCGATCAATGGAACTAGATCCATTTAAAGAAGAGATTTAAGTACATAAAACAGAAGAGAAAAAAAAAGTAGAATACCTATGAATAGAATTCAGAGCCACCACAGAGTAGAAAGGGGAACTGAGTAATAGAAGAACAAAGGAGGAATGTCTCAATAGACTTTTCAAGTAGATCAAAACTGTGGCATCTACTGAAAAAGATGTATAGAAAGAACCCTATGGCCGAAAAAGCAGTGAGAATTCAAGTTTCCTGATTGAATTTAATAGTAGAAATCTACATATAGGAGAGAAAGGAGACACAGAGATTTCGATTTCTGCCAAAATGATAAGTAGAAATAAAAATACAGAGCCTCCACTCCACACTCTTACTTTTATATGGAAGAGAGACCTATAATCTGTACTTCCTGCTGGGAAAATAAAAGAAGGCATGATACAGCACACTCTCTCACTCCTCTCTCTAACCCTCATCTTCCAGTATCCAGGTCTCTCAAGATGAACGAAGGCATCTAAGAACAACTGCAGTGCTGACATTCACTTCAATGGAAAAAACAAGCTTTTCCCCTGGAAACTTCACTTACTGCATGTGAGTATGAGATGTATATTACAAGACTACGGGTTTTGAAATCAGACCTAGATTCAAACCCTGGTGCCACTGCTATCTGAATGACTGCTAGCATTTAACCTTTCAAAGTCTCCATTTATTTGGAGGGAGGGGGAGGGAGAGAGGGGAGGTGGAACTAGGGAAACTTGAATTCAGTTGCTAGAGATGAGAAGCAGATTAGGTAAAATCCTTCCTGCAAAGAGCTTGGACATTAGCTATGCTCAGTAGACCCCCATGTCCCCATACAATGCCCCATAGTCATTGGGCCACAGATGTACAGTGGATAAAGATGGTCTCTGGCTCAGTTCCATCCTGTTAGATAAAGGGAGGCCACACTGTGGGACTCCAAATCACAAGGTTGGTTCCCTCTAAGGACTGATGGGCCCAGTCCCTTAAAAACCTTTCACATATGGAATATACTGGAGACTAATTAAGTCAATTCATAGACTAACATACATGCTAGTGATTCAGACTCCTTTCTTATAAGCACCATTCCTAAATGAGTCCTCACCGTTCTCCTAAATGGCAGGAGAGTTTTCTTTCTAAGGAGCGGCACGACCCTAGCTAGTCTCCAATCCAATCCCATCTCCAGATGGTCATCATACCTACCCTGGTAGAAAACTTCAACATTTCATTAAGCAATCACTTGCTCATATTTTTCTCTCCTTCCTTCCTTAGCAATGAATACATCATTCGTTTTGGCCATGAACAACTGAACCCCACTATTATATATGGAGAATTCTCTCTCTTGTGAAAGAGCCCACCTTCCACTACAGAAGCTGGTGTGCCAACAGTGACAGCAATGCTATCTCACAGAATTAGTTCTGCAGAGTGATTCTGAGCACTGTTCTGACTGAGTGGCTTCTAAGCCAGGTCTGCTGTCTATCCCAGAGATTCTATGAACTAGTCAATGTGGTGGACACATGCTAAGGTGACCTCCAATGAGTCATGTCCTTCTACAGTCCCTTCCTCTTAAGTCTGAGTAGAACATGTGACTTGCTTCTAACCAATAAAATATGGCAAAGGTGATAGATGTCACTCCCTTGACTAGATTATGTTATATGGTAAAGGTGATGTCACATCACTCCCATATGTTATATCATCCTGGAGCAAGAGACTCTTCCTTTCTGGCTTTGAAAAGTAGGCTGCCATGTTGAAAGAGGGTCACTCGTGCCTGTGAGAGGGTCAAATTGCAAAGTACAGCAGGCAGTCTGTAAGAGCTGTGAGTGGTCTCTGACTGATAGCCAACAAGAAAATGGAGACCTCGGTCCTACAACCACAAGGAGATGAATTCTGCCAACAATCTAAGAAAGCTTGGAAGCAGATCTTTCCCCAGTGACCCTGTAATAACACCGCGGCACTGACCAACACCTGGTGAGATCCCTGAACAGAGGATCTAGTTGAGCCATGTGTGAACTGTTGAGCAATGAACTTGAGATGGTAAATATGTGTTTTTCAACCTGCGAAATTTGTGGTAATGCGTGACAAAGCAAAAGAAAACAAATCGAGTCAATATCCTCTAATAAGTTTATGTATTGCCTAAATTAACTAAAGTTAATTTTGATGATTTGCTACCAAATATCTCCAGTGATATTTGAGTGATCCGAATCTTATTCTTCTTTTAATGGCCATTTCAAATTCCATGCATCACTATTCCATTCAAACTACACTAGTCAACACCCATCTCCTTATCACAGATTCTGTAGAAATGGGAAGAAAGTACCATTTCCAGCAACTTCAACTCTCCTCAATCTCACCAACAGCATGCAATAATCTCTCTGGTACAGCAAAGAACATAACAAATGGAAGTTTTCTTCTTTGGGGGACTCTAAACAGAATTCATTATAGTAAGTACCAAACCACACTTGAATAGTCACTTCTTTTTCAATATTTCACATTTTAAAATGATCTGAATGAGCTCTTATAAACTATACATTTAGAGAAAAGAACAGTTTATATATATATATATATATACACACATACACACACACACACATACACACACACACACACGTATATATATATATTAACCGAATAGAGAGCTCCTGGTACCATCTGCTTATTCAAAAATGCTGAAAGTATTTTCATCAAATACATGTGAGCTTGCATAAGATTACATATTACTATTTTCTATGAAATTGCAATGGTTTCTTCTGCATCCTGGATAATGTATTCCACTTTTGAATCTAATAATCCAATATCGAAAGTCTATCACCTTGGCTCTTACAAATCAAATGGGTAATTACTCTCAAAAATTCTGGTGAAATTTGAAGGAGAGGGCATTTGGGAGGATGAAGAAAAAGTCTTAAGAGTACCTTCCCTACAGAAGAACAAGTTGCTATCCTTTTTCTTTTGTTTAAGTCTGATTTATCAAGATAAGAGGTCTAGGGCTTCCCTGGTGGCGCAGTGGTTGAGAGTCTGCCTGCCAATGCAGGGGAAACAGGTTCGTGCCCCGGTCCGGAAAGATCCCACATGCTGCGGAGCGGCTGGGCCCGTGAGCCATGGCCGCTGAGCCTGCGCGTCCGGAGCCTGTGCTCTGCAACGGGAGAGGCCACAACAGTGAGAGGCCCGCAAACCGCAAAAAAAAAAAAGAAAAAAGTTAAGAGGTCTACATGGACAGAAATGACTAGATAGCTGCATAAACTCTCAGTTCGCTTTGATTTCTGAAGAAGTATAGGTAATAAGAGAAAGTGGATGTCCTGACACCCAAAACAACATGTACCTTAATTGATACTGGCTGCCTCTAGAGTGGACAGTCCATTACTGTCCTCTCTCAATACTCTCTTCAAAAATCACATTCTGAGTTCTCTCCCCAGTGAGTCTGATGATCCTCAAGCTTGACAACTGTGCTGATAAACTTCAAAGCAGCTTTGACCAATAAAAGGGCTGCATGCAGTTGATAAGGTGGGGCTAGTGGGAGCAAAGGGATGTGTAGGATATGGACTGACTGCAAGAGTGGATACCCCTCAGAGGTGGGTATAATTGATTTAAAACCAGCTATTGGAGTCATGGGTCTCTCCTGTCAGCAGGCAACAGTAAGGGCCCAGTCACTTAGGACTATATTGACTGGCATAAAATCTGACCTGAACATCTACAAAGTTCAGCATTTTAAACATCTAGGAATGTTTAATTTATGGAAATGTCAAAACACAGCCATGGGAGCAGCTTTCTATTGTGACTAGGATACAGGAAATATAGATGTTATCCTCAGCTTCACACTGATTCAGTAGTGTGTGACCTTGGGTCTATCAGTGTACCTGCTGCCTCCTTCCGAAAATGAGAACAGTATGTCTTCCTACCTATCTCTCAAATGTTTTGAAGCATCACCGGGAAAGGTAAGAGTTATAATCACAAGCTAGGAAACAATGGTATGTATCTGTGGACAGGTACAATAAAAATTAAGTATGATGTCTTTGTTGAAAGGAAAAGGCTTCAAACAATAAAAGCCCCCACCAACTTAAATACTCAAATAAATTACATTCTTTAAAAAATCTATGGAATCAAAAATAAAAAGCCATATTTGGATATAATAACAAAAAATGTCCATGACTACAATATTTCACTAATGAGAAGGTACAGATGCTACATACAGAAGGATTTTATGATGGCCATATGCTTCTCAAATGACTCTCCTTGTTAGCTACTTCTCCATATCTCTATTTAAGAATAACCTACACCTTCCCCACTGAGCAGGTGTAAATTACAGTATAATATGTTGTAATATTTAAACAAATTCAAAATAGAAGTAATGCTAATAAAAAGAAATGAAAGCTATATAACCCTAAAACAAACTTCGATGCAGATATCAATATAAATCTGAACTATGTGTATCATTTAAACTAGTTAATTAAAAAGGTTATCTGGTCAGTTGGCTTCATGATTTAAAACTCCTTAAAACCCAAATATTATCCAAATGCATGCCAAATATACACAATAAGTATTTATAGATAATGGCAGTAACTTCATAAAGCAACTCTGTCTACTATAATAATGGGCATAATAATGGGCATAAAACAATCATAGCAGTCTGTGATAATGTTTAAAATTACCTTTTTAATTTCAGAAGAGCCGTTTTTATCTTTACAGAAGATAGCAGTTTAATATGTCAAACACTCTCTAACCAGCGTGTACAGTCTGATTTTGCCAATAAAGGCCAGCCCAATAGGCTGAATCAATTGCAGAAGGAGAGAAACAGGAAGACTGAGGAAAAAAACAAAACAAAAACAAAAAAACCCACCTCCCTCCTAACCATAAGCTGGTACTTAATTTAAAACTCTAAACTTCCTTCTGAACAACCTTGTAGGCATCTGTGTCCGTTCTGTAGTGGAGATGATCGATTCAGGAAGAGAGCCAGGAAAGCATCTCTCCTTCTAGCTGGCAGGCGGATATCAAAGGTCAGATTCAGGATTCCTACTCTACATACACCTGTTTATGACTGAAACATATATGAAGACATTCACTTTTTCCCACACAGAAAATAACATATCCCAAGAAAATGCTTCTCTTCTTGAGATTTGCCTCATTCAAACAAAATGGATGAAAATAAATTACAAGAAAGTTTTACAACTGATGAAATTATTTGTCCTTTTGAAAATATAATATTCTTAATAAGCATCTTAAATACAAATGCTTTCCAGAAGGCATATCAGTGATTTGATGTTTGGGTAATTAAACTGGCCCAAACTGGAACAGTGGTTTAAAAGGAAAAGGAGGACTAATTATCTGTGGTAAAAAGCAAATATCACAATTCCCATAATAAACATCCAAAGTACTGAAGAGTAGTTCAAAAGATATCCCTTCCAAACATGACATTTTTAATTGTCCTCATTTACCAACTGCAACTTATTCTGTGCTGTTATTAATTATGGGATTAAAAAGATTTCTAGAACATCAGAAAATAACATCCAGACCTTTTCAAATGTCAAAAGATTTTCTTTCCAAGTAATTTAAATTACTTTTTCTTTAATACAGATTCTCTATGTACTTACTCCCTTTTCCTAGATTTCAATAATGCCTGTAAGATTTGAAAACATGATTGTACTCCAAATACCTGTAATTCCTAAATCTTACCCTTTATGATAAATCTCAGCACAACAAGAGTATTCAGTTGTACAAGCATTGTTAAACCACTTGGGGAGAAAAAATTAACTCTTCATTTTCTTTTCCGGTTGAAGTTAAACTTTTAAAGCCCTTCTTACCCCACTCCCACATTCTACGTATACACACGCGTACACACACACACACACACACACACAATACAGACGTATAATGGGATCTACGTAGATATCCCATTCCTCACAGATTTCAAAATGCTCTAGTTACTTAATCTAAAAGTTCCTTTTGGGAGATTACACACACCTCCCTGGCAGGGAAAACAAACACGACAGATATTCTTGAAATTAGAGCACAGGAGACTCACTAGAGAATTTCCAGTTCCACATTCCAGGAACGGCGTCCTGCGCTCCCGCCGCAGCCCCCTCTCCTCTCAGCCTCGGTCCCGCGCCAGTCACACGAGGGACGCTCAGGCCTCTGACCCCAGCACCTCTCACTGCGGACCAGGGGGCGATGGCTTCCAAGCCAAACAAACGCCGCCCGCTAGGCACTCAGGGAACGCCCCCGTCCCCTCCCTCTGGTCCTCACTGCGACACCCTCGGGTGGCGTTGAATTAATCAGTTCACCTCAAGAAGTTTACGATTCATCACTCTCCTTCCACTAGCCAAAGGAACTGCTTTATCTCCCATCCCCCAGGCTCCGGAACTTTTCTTGAAACCCAGAATTCTCATGTATGGACTTGGAGCTGAAGTCCCCCACGAAACATCAAAGGTTCCCCCACTAAGTATTGCTGCCCTCAAGCAACACGTTGGCAGTACAAACTTTTCATTCATAACTCGGCTCCAACATCCACTGGCTGTGTGTCGGCGGGCGGGGGGGACATCACGCTGACGACCCCACGCCTCGGCTAGTCTACCAGATGTCGAGGTCTGCACCAAAAAGATCACCTGGCACCGAACTTATGGCCAAGGCGCCCTTAGACCCACCGACCTCTGGGCTGCGAGATGCCAGGCAAGCTGCGTCGGGGTCCGGACTGGGATGCTGTTAACCTGGGAAGCCCCAGTAGGGAATACAGCAGCGCATCCGGAGGACGCTCGGCAACCCCCATTCCCAGGGCTTTCCCCGGCCACCAGCCGCGGACCGGGCTGTGGTGCCACTCACCTCCGCCCGCTCCCTCCGAGGCTGTCGCGCCCTCCTTCGCCCCGCGCCGACGACCCCCTAACTTCTCCCCCTTCTCCAAACAGCCATCTTTCGCGGAGAAGAAGAGAATGGCGAGGCAGAAGCAAAGGGGTGACTGAAAGTTGACTCGGGGACCGCCGCTGCTCCGCCAGCAGGGACTTACCGGCCGCGTCAGGCGCCTGAGGAGAAGACTGAGGCGAGGGCGGCGGGTGCGGCGGGGCGGGCGGGGTGTGCGCTACGCGCTGTGCGGGACGCGCCGCCGCCACCGCGCGGGAGGGGTAGCTCGCGAGGGCGGCCGCGCGGCTGCGAGCAGAGCGGGTGGCGGCGCGCAGAGGATTTGCTAAAAATAGCAACTCTCTGGGAGGGGTGGGGGGCGGAGGTGGGAGGGAGACTGAGAGGCCGGGCCGGGAGCCGCGCCGCGGCTGAGGCTGGGCGGGGCCGCGTGAGAAGAGAGGCAGGACCGGCGGCGAGAGCGCGGACCCCGGCGCCAGAGACGCGGGAGGCACGGGCGCGGGAGAGCGAGTGATGCGGGTTCACCTGGGCGTGCGGCCGAGGCGCGGGGAAGGACGCGCGGGGGACGGGAGGGGCCAGAGAGCCGCCTGAGGTGGAGCGGAGGGGGGCTTGGGGCTGGACCGGCGATTGTTCCCCGGGGAAGGACGGGGCGCCTGAGACGATCTGAGATTTCTGAAGCGAAACACGCCCACGCGAGGCGCAAGGTGCTGGTGGGGCGGCCGGGGCTCGCTCTCCTCCTGCAGGGCCCCTGGGCAGCCCGGGGCCGGGCCGAGGACCGCGCCGGGAAGGAGCCAGCCGCTCAGGTGCGCGCGGCGTCCGCGGCCCCACGTATCCGCGGCTCCGCGACTTGTTTTTTGAGAGAAGAGAGCGTTGTGGGGCGGTACCTGGAGCGTCCCCACAGTTGCTTGGACTTCAGAGGATCATTCAAAGGGATTTTCCATTTGGGGTTTTAATGACCAAATGGGAGACGCGACGAAATATGGTGACGGCTACTGGGAACATAAAGTAGGTTTGTGGCGTTTTAAAGGCTGAACGGAGAGCACCATCTGCTCTAAAACCAACCCTGAGAGAAGGGAGGTAGAGTTAGTATGTCCGAGAATTGACGAGGTGATCCCCTTCAGTGGTTAGTATTTTCATTTTGTGGACTTTTTTTTTTAACTCCTATAACTTAGTCCATATTAGTATCACTAATACCTATAGAATTATTTATAAAGCGTAGAACACTGAAAGATGTTTTTTAAAAAATGTAACCCTAAACATACTTGTCTCACGCTAACATGTGGTCACTCGAAGAGGCTAATATTTATGGTGTACACTGTTTATAACTTGACCCTCACGCGAATTAATGTTAGTGTTTCTACATATACGTTTATGTTTTCCTCAATGTCATGTAAAACACAGCTGGCTCATGGATTATACGGATGTAAAGAACAAGAGAGACCTAACCCAGTGCCCTCATTTTCAGAGGAGGGAACCTGGATCCAGAGAAGTGATGTGATTTGACCAAGGTCTCTCAAGTTAGTAGGAGGGTTCAGTTTAAGCCCTAAGATTAAAGCCAAACTACCAATGCCATAAAACCAGGATAACTCCGAGAAAGTTAGTGGTATGGTGCCTGTAATTTAATTTAAAATAGTCCAGCATTCATGGTAGAATGAAGGCATGTTGTGGCTAGATTTAACCCTCACTTTGCTCTAATCAAGAATTCACCTTCCAAGCGTTGTCAGCTACCTTTAAATAAAAAGGTCACACTCCTAAGGCCGTTGGTGCTAGAACTTCATCTAGCTTAATTTTCTGTCTGTGCTAGGAATTCCACTGATGAGCATGATGAATCTTGTAATGGGCTCTCAGTGGAGAAACCTGTTGTGTTGACTATTTTAGGGAAACTCCTCATTCTCGTATGAATTAGGTATAAGCAGGTATAAACATTTAGACTTTTCACCCTTTACTTTCCAAAATGGAACCCTTTCTGAAATGGTCAAGTGTCCAGCCTTTATTTTTTTTTTAAGATGATGTTTCTGTTTGCCTACTACTGACTCAAAAGGAAACAATTTTCCCTCTATTGTCTCTCAAGAAAACCTTTCATGTGAAGTCGTTTTTGAAGCACCAAAAACACCTTTTTTGAAGCACAAAAAATATATATTGCTGGGATTTCCCTAGATATTTATGTAATAAAGGTGTGTATGGCCAAACTGAACTTGTTTCTACCCCTTGGGGAGGTGGTACAGGCCGTAGTTATTCTTTACTCAACTCTAATTATTTATGTCTACCTCATCTAGGTCATTTCACAAGGAGCTGAATTCCTTGTCATTCTCTTAGATATCTGAATGCCGACTTTGAGCAAGGCACTTGCTGGGTGCTATGAGAGATTCAAATATTCTAAAGATATGGTTTAGTAGAAAAGTTTCTCTTAAAAGTTGTGATGGCGCTCCCACAGGTCTCTGTTCCAACCTAAGTTACAGCATTTATGACACTGTATTATAATTATTTTTCTGGTTTTACTCTCTCCTCAACTGAGCAGTGGGAGAACATAGATACTCATTCCTATTTCTTGTAGTTTTTTTTTTTCACACACTGTTATTTTATTTTTACAAGAGATAAATAAACTTCTTGTAGTTTTCTTTTTAATTGGCTATATTTTAGAGAAATTGAGAAGATACTGTAGAGAGTTCCCATATATTCCCCCACATACACATTTCATTTTTCCTGTTGTTAACATGTTACATTAGTATTGTATACTTGTTACAATTAATGAACTAATGTTGATACATTATTAACTGGAGTCCATAGTTTATTCATATTTCCTTAGTTTTTACCTAATGTCCTTTTTCTGTTTCAGGGTCCCATCAAAGGATCCCACATTCTATTTAGTGATCATGTCTTCTCAGGCTCTTCTTGGCTGTGACAGTTTCTCAGGCTTTCCTTGTTTGTCATGACAGTGACAGTTGTAGTTGTATATTGTAGGATGCCCCACTTTTAGAATTTGTCTGACATTTTTCTCATGATGAGACTGGGTTTATGGGTTTGGTGACGAAGATCATAAAATGCCTTTTCAGCACATCATATAAAGAGTACAAGTCAGCAACATGATTTATCCCTGTTGATATTGACCTGGTTGAAACAGCGTTTGGAAGGAAGTCACTATGCACAGCCTACACACACGTAAGGAGTGGGCACTTAGCCCTGCCTCCTTTAGGGCAAAGTATCTACATAATTTTTTTGGAATTCTTGTGCACTCATTTGTACTTTCTTCTCCAGGGGTTAGCATAGTGCCCTCACCATCATAGGCTGTTATGGATTGCAAGACTAGGTTTAAACAAAAATTTTCCCTGCAGGAAAATGGATAATATTCTCTGCATTTTAGCAGCAAAAGAAAAAGCCTTATGATAAAGCTCCATTTTTTTTAAATGTTAGGCATAGAAGGGAAGATAAATGAGGTGTTTGTGGTGGTGGTGGTGATGCTAGATGTTGTGTAGTTTTCTTTATAGGGAGAAGTACTGCATACATTTTATTACCGTTTGAAATGTCTGGGGCATCCCCCGGGGGGCCAGACCTCCCCCTACACCGATTAGCCATATGACTTATTTTATCCAATGAAATGTTAGCAGAAGTGATGTGCCACTTTCAAGGGGAATCTTTAACAGCCTTCCTGTTGTTCCTCTATTTCTCTTGCCCTCAGCCACTAGATTAGCATTTTAGCATATGACGACATTCCCTTTCGGAAATAAAGGCCACACTGAGCCCTCCACCAAATCACAGAGGACATAAATATCAGCACGGAATAAACCACTGATATTTGGGGGTTTGTTGTTACCACACCTTTGCCTAACCTATCCAGTCTGACTGCAGAGTCCTTCCTGAGTTCCTATAATTGGACCACCAAGTGCTATGCTTGATTCAGTTCTCATCAGTGATCACCTCTGAAGTACAGCCTTTTAGGACCTCTTTGTGTTTTGTTATGACAAAGGTATGTTTTAAAATTGTTTTCCATTATGTTTAAAAATAAATGTTTCTTATGAATGATAAAAATCCCATCCTTTATTTATGACACTGTCAATAAAAGTAACTGAACACCCACTAAGTGCAGAACCCTGTAGCAGACCCTGTAATTTGTTTTTTCTGAATACTAGTTTCAGGGTGATACCATTTAAAAAGTAAAGATACAATATTTAGAAGTAATAGGTAAAGACATTTAGCTAGAATAATACACCAGAGGATAATTTTACTATGAAGCTAATGAGGCTTCAGTTTCAGAGACCTTCATTTGCACAGACATCTTCTAAGTTTCTGTATTTATAATTTAGTATTATTTTACTTAATAGGGCCCCAAATATGTATGAGCTTCAGACCCACCAAACCTGGCTCTTTCCCTGTATAATACCAAATATGAAAGGATGAAAAAAAGAGAGCTGTAAGAATTATAAGAATGACAGGCAACATTCCCACAGTCTGTGCATCTGACCTCCCAGAAAGTGTTCCGTGCAAGGTGGCCCTGAAGTTTGGGTTCCCTGGTCAGATTTAAAACTGAGTCAGCATGTGCATCTATAATAAGAGAAGATGATATATCCATCATCAAGCAGAGCCTCTTGAACTCAGAAACTACCCAACCTGCAAGGCCAATTCTGTACACCCACTGTAGCATTTTTCCATCATGTATCTTTAATTTTGTTTGTAATCCCCAAAAATCTTTGAGCACATTATTAGTCCTCTCCATAAAAGTTCCAGTTTTCACTGAGATCATTTTTTCCTAGAAGTCATTTCATTTTGCAAATAATTTTTCTCGTGGCTGCTGATAACCTCCTCGGGAGGTTTAAGTGGCTATTTTTTCTGAATTCATTTTGTCCATTTCTAGGTCTGCAACAATGGATATTGTATTGCTCATCGTCTGTTCAGGAATTCCCCGCTGAAGGGAGAGGTCTATGCACTAATTGAGGTTGTAATGTTACGCATTAAGGATTTCTTTCCCTTGCTAAATATTGAATGGAAACTAGATGAATATGCTGCCTCTATTTTTAATAATTCCTTTCTTAAGCAAAAATGTGTGGGTCATAGTAAAGTTCAATCACAACCCCTTGCTCATTTATGAAATACTCTGAATTGCAATTAGTCACATACAGATGTGAAGTGCTGTTATCACACGCACGTTAGCAGGCTGTCAAACCGAGTTTTCGAATTATGAAACAATCAAAGAAAAGCCTTCGCTTTTTATACTTTCACAGTGAGTTTCTTTTAAAAGAGTAGTTTTCATATCCATATCAAAGTGATTTATGTACCTCTAATCTATAGCTAATCAGCTTACAGTGAAAGAAATTCATCCAAAATCTAGATGTATATTTAAATGCACATGCCTGTATTTATACATAATACTGGTGGGTAAATTAAAAGTGTTTATTAGAAAATAATTCTTAACATAACAAAATTTTATGCCAATTAAGTTAAAGGAAGAACTTGAACAAATTAATGCCATTTGTGGGTTGTTTTTCACTATGCTTGAAGTAATCATTAAGTTATATTTTAGCTCTTAAAAAAATGTTATCTTATGATGTGAAAGTATAAATTTAATGTTACCTTCTGAACTTAGGCTGTTCAACCAGCTGCACAATGTTGTTTGCCATATGAATAAACATATACTACAAATTTTAGAATGCCTTCCTTTTTAAAGGAGTCTATTTTCAGTCCTCTAAGAGTTAAAGTTTGCTTTCAGCTGTGGAAAGTCTAAATAAACAGTGCCTTGAGCAAACTAAAAGTTTTATTTATTTATATTTTTAGCACAATAAGAAGTCTGGAGATAGGAAGCTGCTGGTATTGGTTTGGTAGCTCAAGGATGGAAGGCCAAGTTTTCATGATTTTTCAAGACCTTTTCCTTATTGTCTGAAATGGCTGTTGCAGCTCCAGACATCAAATCTACTTTCTACAGGGTAGGAAAAGGCAAGGGTGAGGGGAAATGTAAAATAGGTAACACATATATCAAGGAAACAGAAACTTTCTCAGAAGTCCCAAACAGACTACTACCTAGTTCTCACTATCCACAGCTATGTCATGCCATCAACCCTGTCTGCAAGGGAGGCTGGGATAGCAAATTTTATTTCATATTTATTTATTATTTATTTTTCCAGCCTCTATACTAGAGAAAGACAAGGGAAAGAGAGTTTGAATGGGTGAGTGAACCAACCCATAATATCTTCCAAAACTCCAAAGTTGTTTCAAAAAATTGATATTGGCTCTACTAGAAAAATTCTGTTACTCAGTATTATTAAAAAGACTGTGTTTCGTTACAGAATTTCATGGAGTTTCAGAAGTTTGTTACCCTGATTTTAGTGATTAAATCTAATCCAGTTCAATTTTACAAATGAGGAAACTGAGATCCAGAAGTTTCAAGTAACTAGCCGAAGACCACAAGTCAGGTCCTAATTTTTTCAGAACTAAGAGCCCCTCTCTGATCTAACACATACCTTCTGTGTCAGCATCCTCCTCCAAGTGAAATTCTTGCCCAGTCTGCCTTTTCTGTGTAAGCACAAAAAAGAAGGAAGGAAGGAAGGAAGGAAGGGAGGGAGGGAGGGAGGGAGGGAGGGAGGGAGGGAGGGAGGGAGGAAGAAGGAAGAAAAGTATGCCTACCTTCCTTTTCTAACTTATTACTTTCTTCTGAGCCAAAATTCCATACATGGTAAAAATTTTCCAATACATTTGATATTATTTGGATTAGTATTTAAAGACAGTTTACCACTATAACCCTCCTTTTCTGCTGTCCCATTCTAAATCTTCTGCTGTTAACTTTGCAGTTATTATTTCTGAACATTCAGAACACTGGAATGCACCTTCCTTCTCTAAAGATGATTGTAATTGCCTATAAAGGAGTACATTCTCTCCTATAGTTCCTGTGGCTGCCTAAGAAGATAGGATACAACCATAAAAATAGTCTAAAGAAAATTTAAATTTAGAAAAAAAGATTAATTTGGGGTGTGATTATTAACAAAAACTTATTTGTTTTATAATAGTTTTGATCATTGAAATCTATAATCATGTAGTGTTAAGTATAATTGGAAAATCTATGGAAGTTTTTCTTAAAATTTATGAACAAGTGTTTAAAAAATTTAATCTCTGGATTTTATTACATAATAAGCTTTTCTAGTGACTTTAAAATTCCCAATTTTTATTTTCATGCAATTCAGGAACACATAGAAAGTATTAAGTAAATTAATTCCCATTATGCCGTTGTCTTTTTTCTTTTAATAATTTATGGTAATATGAATTTCTGTTTGAAATTATAGGCATTATTTCTTCCAAGCAAAAGAATAGCAATAAACAGCTTTTAAATTATCTGAATGTCATTGGCAGAAAATTCTTAAAAGAGAAAACACCAGGGTTTTATAACTAAATTTTCATAAATTGCCATGCGACTCTGAACAGAATATCAAATATAAGACAACGATGGAACTGAGTAGAGGGTAACATGAACTTGTCTTAAGGGTGGCACTGCTCTGAGATCAAGTCTCTTATTGGACAAATGATCAACTTCACTAAGCCACAGAACATATATTTTACTCTCTGAAAAGGAAACAAAGCCCTACAGGTATAAAGACAGTGAACAAGTAACAGTCTGACAATGAATTCTGTTGGCATATTTGCTTTCTTTAAGTTATGCACAATTGCAAACAGCTTCCCCAAAACTCAAGGTTTACTTCATGTTCATGAAATTGGTCCTTGGCAGTTGAGCTGCCAGTCTCCTCCATGATGTGTCTGTTCCTGGGCTTAGACAGGCAGAGCATAGCTATCTCGAAAGTGCATTCTTGGCAGAGGGAGCAAAGCTCTGGAGGACACTGGTTCTAAAAGCTTCTGTGTGAAAGTCGCATACATCAATTCCTCCCATATTTCATTAGCAAAGGCAAGTCACTTAGCCAAGTCTAACTTCAATGCAGTAGGAAGTACAATCCTCTCACAGGGAGGAGCCTCAAGTAGTACTGATAATAATAATAATATTTATTAAGGATTTCCTATACACCAGGCACTAGTCTAGGTTATCCCATTTAATTGTTATAACAATTCTAAAATCTGGGTACTAATAGTTGTCACCACTGAAGAAGAGGAAATTGAGACAGATTAAGTTAATTAATGCTAAAATCCCACAGCTAGCCTGTGAAGATTGGAGCCTAAATTCAAACACAGGCAGTCTGCCTCCAGAGCCTAGTTCCTAACCAGTGTGCTGAAGCAGTACACAAAGTCCTAGTCCACAGGTTACTGATTATGGAATGAAGGAGACAAAAGATGCAATATTGAGAAATATGAGAGAAACAAAAGAAGCTCATAAGCCTCTAGCACTAACTCAGCCAGTCCTGGTAATACACATATTCAGTAAACTTGATTACTTGCAAAAGCAATCCATGCATCCCTTGCAATATCCACAGCAGTAGAGAAAGAGCCATTCCTAGGGATTGAGGCTAAGAAGACCAAGAAGGATAGTGTGAGAAAGATTATATTTATTGGAAAGACAAAAAACAAAGATCAAAACCAAGGAGACCTAAGAAATTAACTAATATGTGGATGCCTGGCCTTTCAGACTAGTGAACTGCCTCTCCCTGATTAAGAGGGATTTGTGATCAAAAGTAAACTTACAGGGCTTCCCTGGTGGCGCAATGGTTGAGAGTCCGCCTGCTGATGCAGGGGACACGGGTTCGTGCCCCGGTCCGGGAAGATCCCACATGCCGCGGAGCGGCTGGGCCCGTGAGCCATGGCCGCTGAGCCTGTGCGTACGGAGCCTGTGCTCCGCAACGGGAGAGGCCACAACAGTGAGAGGCCCGCGTACCGCAAAAAAAAAAACACACAATGTTTCTTTATTTTTAGCTATCTATACTAAAGTGCTATCACCAATCTTAATGTGGTAACAGTTTTGTCTATAATACATACTTGTGACTCACTCTCAAATGATGCCATTTTATCAAACCTGAAATTTCATTGATATTGTTCCTAGCAATAGTAGCCATCAGAAAGAACCATTCTAACATTGCCATTGTGACCACATTGGTATTATCCTTAACATCACAGCAGCTCACATTCAGTGAGATTTAACAAGTATCAGGCATTTTGCTCTGCTATTTCAATCAATCCAAATAATAACTTGAGGAGAAATATACCAGTGTAACCCATCTTCTGCCCTTGAGGAAACTGAGTCTTAAGGGATTAAGCAACTTGCCTAAAATCACAGAGCTGGTAAGTGATGAGTCAGGATTAGATGCCAGCTCTGTCTGATCCTACAGCCTAGCTTTTACATAAGTACCTAGGCAGTCACTTTGTCCTCCTTGTGTCACTCCAGATGAGTTAGAGGAGTAGGCAGGAGTGCATAAAATTAAAGCCCACATTTACACAATTATATGAAAGATATGTAGAATCAATAAGGTTTTTTTTCCAAACCTACAACTTTACTTTTCATTCTTCTTTTCACACTGTCGATCATTTCACCATGTCCCACATCCACCAGAGTAAGAAAGAACCTGATGTTGATTATATTCTAGCACAAATAGACTTCCATGGGGAAGATAAGCTTGCTGCTGTTACCATAGAATTGTTTCTAGCAGCTAGGTGTGGACCAATGAGTATGTCTGCTGTGCTGCTACCCACTTTTCCAAGTTGTTGGTCCCACTCTTTCCCTACTAACTGAAATCAGCCCAGCCCTCTCTCTCTCTTTGCCCCAACAGCCTAGTTGCTTCTCCTTCTTCTTTCTCTAGCTCTTCAACAAAAAATTTTCCAGGTGTGTCTGCATACACACTTAGAACACATAAGCTTATCACATAAAATACTGTATACTGTTGACCCTTGAACAATAGGAGGGTTAGAGGAGCCAACCCCGTGAAGTTGAAAATCCACGTGTAATTTTACAGTCAGACTCCCATCCCTGATTCCACATCTGCAGATTCAACCAAGCATGGGTCATGTAATACCGTACTGTGTATTTAGTGAAAAAAATCTGCATATAAGTGGACCTGCACAGTTCAAACCTGTGTTGTTCAAGGGTCAACTGTATTTGTTTTATCCCTATTATTCCTGATAATCCTGGCCCTCTGATACACTAAAAAAAGGGAACCGTTTTTGTTTTTAATTAAAATTTAAGTTAGGCTTTGAATATAAATCACAATTTATATTAAACCTCTCACCTTGAATAGACAAATAGATGACTGAATGGATAAATAAATGAACAAAATATTGACTGAGCACATTATTAAATGTGTCAATTCATTTTGGGTTCCAACCTTAACTGTTCATTTATGCTCTGCTCTTCATCATTTGTGCCTTTTGTAATCCGTAATCAGTAGCTGAGTTTTACTGAATCACATTTTCAGTTTAATCTCAATGTAATTTCAGTTTCATAGTAATCGGGTCACATTTTCAGTTGAAAGGGAATATTTTATCCATTCCCTCCAGACCCACTCTCTTCCCAGTCTGGCTCTGTGCCTAGAAGGCTGGCCTCTGCAGACTGCATCACCTGGACTTCCTTGCCTTTGGGCTACTGGTTGGGTTTTGCCTGTGGGAGGCTCAGAGAGAGAAGTCACACCATTCTTAGTCCAACCTCTCCAGCTCTGCCTACTGAGCCATAATTTGGCAGTGACTGCATTCTTCTTCAGCCTGCAGCTCCCACAGATGCAGCTCTCACAGGGTTCTGCTCAACTGCTTTCTCCCCTCAACACCTCAGGCTGAGGGACATTAAGGACTTGTTGCTATTTCTGGGCTGTAGGTACTTCTCTACAACTTGCTGGCTCCTCTCACGCTGCCCACATCTCCATGAGAAGTGACTCAAACCCTCTTTACCCCTTTGATTGTGCCACCTGTTTTCCTGCTTGGACAGTAATATAGGCTAAAAACCACCTGTACTAAGAATAAAGTTTTAAATTAGTCAACCACAAAATGCTCTGATTGCAGGTACCATATAGCTCTATTATCATCACAAGAGTAAGGTTGGATAACTGTTTTAAGGCACATCAGGGTGCTCACCAAAGCCAAAATTCTAAGATAAGTCAAGAACACTGGATTTTCCCATCCAACATGATTTAACATAAGTGGGGTGTGTGTATTCCTCCAAGTTTTAGCCTCACCAGAAAGGGAAAGATCACTGTGTATGTGTGTGTGTGTGTGTGAATGTGTGTGTGTGAGTGTATGTGTTTCAACTTAAGATGTACATGTGTGTCTTCAATGGGCATATCTAACAAAATAATAATAGTATTGACATGACAAGTAGCATGGAAGTGGATCCTCCACATAAAACATGTGAATTATGGACCAAGAAGAAATCTGTTTTTGAAGTACTTGTCACAGAAAAGCATTCTTTCCATTACAGTGTGTTCTTGGGGCCATGATTGAAGAAAGTAATATTCCTGTCAGTAGTCAAAAGAGGCCGCTCAATACTCCCAACTCCAAAGGCAAATTTAGAATAGATGGTCTAACAGCATAATGAGGTGTTAGGAGAATTGGAAGAATAGGAAACTTCACCATATGAAGAAAAGGAAAAAATGTGGTTCTTCTCCCATTTGGTTATTTCATTAGCATCATGGCTCATAACAAAACTACCAAACAACTGAAAAGGGGCAGTTTGTTGGGAAAATATCAAAGTAATCAATAAAAATAGTCTTTAATAAATGCAAAATAGTTAGCAAAATACAGATGACTCAAGGAATGGGGATTAGTTCCATAAAGCAGTAAAGAACATTTTAAACTACTTCTGTCGGTTTGGAACTGCATGCTTCTTTTTATTCCTCCAGTCTTGGTATTTATTTGTATTTTTTAAACGTAATGTCACCATTGTACCTCTTATGGATGCATTTTTTTTTATACCTTAAAGAAATTGACTTTCCCTGAATGAATTCAGAGTAGGGTAAATCCCCAGTCCCATCAATAACACCTTCCTACTCTTCAAAAAGAGACTTTGGAGGAGGCTGTTCAAGATGGCAACACAGGAGGAGCCTGAACTTACTTCCTCCCATGGACACAACAAATATACACCCACCTGTGGATCAATCCCCTCTGAAAAAAACCTGAGAAGTAGCTGAACACCTGCTCCACAGCAAAGGATAAAAAGGATGACATGAAGTTAGGCAGGAGAGGCAGAAAAACACTCTTACCAAAAAACCCACCCCCTGACATACATTAGGAGGGATCTCACCAGACAGGTGCTGCTCCTGGAGAAGCAAGGGATTGGCACCCAACATCAGGCACACCAGCCCCTAGAATCTACACAAGAGGGAGGAGCACCCAAAATGCTTGGGTTAGAAAACCAATGGTGGTAGGGGACTTCCCTGGTGGCGCAGTGGCTAAAAATCCACCTGCCAATGCAGGGGACACAGTTTTGATTCCTGGTCTGGGAAGATCCCACATGCCACATGCCATGGAGCAACTAAGCCTGTGTGCCACAACTACTGAGCCTGTGCTCTACAGTCCACACACCACAACTACTGAGCCTGCATGCCACAACTACTGAAGGCTGCACATCCCAGAGCCTGTGCACCACAACTACTGAGCCCACGCGCCACAACTACTGAAGCCCACGTGCTCTAGGGCCCACGTGCCACAACTACTGAGACCACGTGCCTCAACTACTGAAGCCCATGCTCTTAGAGCCCATGATCTGCAACAAGAGAAGCCACCACAATGAGAAACCTGCGCACGTCAATGAAGAGTAGCCCCCACTCGACACAACTAGAGAAAACCCATACGCAGCAACGAAGACCCAATGCAGCCGAAAATAAATAAATAAATTACTTGATTTATTAAAAAAAAGAAAACCAATGGGGCTGCCATCCAAGGGTCCCAAAGTGCTATGGGAAACTGAGACTCTCCTCTTAAAAGGCTCCCATGCAATCTCACTCACCCTGAGACCCAGCAAAACAACAGCAGCTTGAAAAGTGCCACAACTATATATGAAATAGAGCCATTTGTGAATATACAAGCATTGGTTAGAGAGATGGGGATGGTGGAAACACTCCCTGGAGACTGAGACACTGACAGACACCAGTTTTGTACTCCCACCTAACCTGCCACTACAGGCGGGCAAGCTGCGACATGGAGGCAGTCAATCAATTGTGGGCACTACCCTGCCCGTTGCTGAAGCCAGAGAGCTCCAGTGGCTTGCAGCACTCTCCCACTTCCTGGCTGGGGCAGGTGAGCTTGACAGTTGTGGCTTTCTCCTCCTCCCTAGCTAAAGTCTGCCAACTCAACACTTACCTGCCCCCTGGCTAGGGCTGGTGTTCTCCACCCGTGGCCTAAAGCTAACACGTGCACAGACAAGGCATTCTCGTGGTACATTGCTGAAGCCAGTGGGTGCAAATAGTCAAGTCATTTCCTGGTTGCCTCCCTGAAGCAAGAGAACAAGCCCTGACCTCTACACTCTCCAGCTACCTAGCTAAAGCCAGCAGGTACATCCAATTCACACAGGGGACATATCTCTTGGCCTTGGTGGCCAAGGGGACCAGCATTCCTGAACTCCACAGGACTGTAACAATCAGAAAGACAGTTCTTGGCAGGCCACCACTCCCAGGGCACTGCACTGACAGAAGACTGTAACACAACCCCAGTCTTCCTATGGAAAAAACCTATTTACATAGCCTGAAGTTTCACCCTGCAGGACAGGCTTCAGGTTACCCTCACATCTGGAGGCTAAAGAGGTGCTTTCAGGAAACATAAGCAAGGCGACCCCATCCTTGCACACCCCTTTAGCTTTACTAAGACTCCCCAGAAAAGAGCCTATACGCTTATCAGGAGCCACAATTTTTGCAGCTGTTCCCAGGAGACACCTGCAGATCTCCTGGTCTGGAGGCCAGCAGGCATTAAGATTATGGCCCCACAGGACTGAATACATGCGCATACTTTAAAAGCTGCTGTCTGAGGGTCTGGCATACAATGAGCCTGAAATTAAGTGCTAAATGAGATTTCTCTCTTTCAAACACTGATAGGCTTCAGCAAACACCCAACAATAGGAGCACATCAAGAATAAATCAGGCAGCACCTCTTACAGAGCCAGGACAGGTGAGTGTCCTGAGACCTACCCTCCCCACACAGTGGATGGGCCACAACTGGGTCATCAAGCACCCCAAGACACCACCCTCCTTGCAGCAACCAAGCTTTAATCTGCCTAGGTGGGTGCTCTGAGCCCTGCCCTCACTGCACAGTAGCCATGGCCTTAACACAGCCAGAGGGTGCACACAGCTCACACAAGGAATGCCCACAGAGTTGCATGGTGGCTCTGGCGGCCAGGAGAAATTGTGCTTCTGGGTCACACAGAAAATCTCCTACACAAGACCATTACTTCAAGACTGAGGGAGGTAAGTGTTTCACCTAATACATACAGACAAACACAGAGAGACAGGTAAAATAAGAAGACAGAGGAATATGTTCCAAACCGAAAAACAATGCAAATCCCCAGAAGAAAGAGCTTAATTAAATGGAGATAAGCAATTTACCTCATAAAGAGTTGAAAGACAAAAAAAGGGCATTTCATAATGATAAGTGGGTCAATCCAACAAGAGGATACAACATTTGTAAACATTTATGCACCCAATATAGGAGAATCTAAATATACAAAGCAAATATTATCAGAAATAAAGAGAGAAATAGACAGCAATGCAATAATAATAAGGGACTTTAATACTCCACTTACATCAATGAATAGATCATTCAGACAGAAAATCAGTAAGGAAACATTGGCCTTAACCAACATACTTGACCACATAGAATTAACAAGTATATACAGCACATTCCTACCAAAAGTAGCAAAATACATACACATCCTTTTCAAGTGCACACAGAACATTCTCCAGGATAGATCACATGCCAGACCACAAAACAAGTCTCAATAAATTTAAGAATATTGAAATCATATCAAGCATCTTTTCCAACCACAACAGTATGAAACTAGAAACCAACTACAAAAAAGAAAACTGGAAAAAACACAAACATGTAGAGAATAAATGGTATGTTACTAAACAATTAATGGTCAACAATGAAATCAAAGTGGAAATGAAAAAATACCTTAAGATATGAAAATGGAAACAGAAAGATCCAAAATCTACAGGACACAGCAGAAACAGTTCTAAGAGGAAAGTTCATAGCAACAAAGGCCTATTTCAAGAAATAATAAAAATCTCAAATAAACAACTTAACTTTACATTTAAAGGAACTAGAAGAAAAGAACAAAGCCCAAAATTAATAAAAGGAAGGAAATAATAAAGATCAGAGATGAAATAAATGAAATGGAGACTAAAGAAACAATAAAAAAGATCAATAAAACCAAGAACTGGTTGTTTGAAAATATAAACAAAATTGAAAAACCTTTAGCCAGGCTCATCAAGGAAAAAAAAGAGACCAAATAAATAAAATCAGAAATGAGGAGAAATTACAGCTGATATCACAGAAATACAAAGGATCATAAAAGAATACTATGAATAATTAGAAAACAAATTAGACAATCTAGAAGAAAAAATAAGTTTCTAGAAACATACAATCTTAGACTGAATCACAAAGAGACAGAAAATCTGAATAGACTGATTACTAGTAAAAGAATTGCATCAGTGATCAGAAAACTCCCAAGAAACAAAAGTCTAGGTCCAGATGGCTTCACAGGTAAACTTTACCCAACATTTAAAGATTTAATATCTAGACTTCTCAAATTATTCCCAAAAAATCAAAGAGGAGGAAATACTTCCAAATTTACTTTACAAGGCCAGCATTACCCTGATACCAAAACCAGACAAAGACACTACAAAAAAAGAAAATTGCAGGCCAATATCCATGATGAACATAGAGGCAAAAAGCCCCAATAAAATATTAACAAACCAAATTGAACAATACATTAAAAGGATCACACACCATGATCAAGTGGGATTTATTCTAGGGACACAAGGATCTTTTAACATCCGCAAATCAATCCACATGATATACTAAAGTAACAAAACAAAAGATAAAAATCATATAATCACCTCAATAGGTGCAGAAAAAGCATTTGACCAAATTCGACATCTCTTTATGATAAAAACTCTCAATAAAGTAGGTAGAGGGAATAAAAAAGGCCATATATGACAAACCCACAGCTAACATCATACTCAACAGTGAAAAACTGAAAGCTTTTCCTCTAAGACTAGGAAGAAGACAAGGATTCCCACTCTTGCCATTTTTATTCAGCATAGTATTGGAAGTCCTAGCCACAGCAATTAGGCAAGAAAAAGAAATAAACGTGTCCAAATGGGAAAGGAAGAAATAAAACTATCACTATTTGCAGATGACATGATAGTATAAATAGAAACCCAAAAGACGTCATCAAAAAACTACTAGAACTAAAAAATGAATTCAGTAAAGTTTCAGGATACAAAATTAATGTACAGAAATCTGTTGCATTTCTATACATTAATAATGAACTATTAGGAAGAGAAATAAAGAAAACAATCCCATTTACAATTGAATCAAAAAGAATAAAATACCTAGGAATAAATTTAACCAAGGAGGTGAAAGACCTGTACCCTGAAAACTATAAAACATTGATAAAAGAAATTGAAGACAACATAAATAAATAGAAAGATATACTGGGATTATGGATTGAAAGAATCAATATTGTTAAAATATCCATACTACCCAGAGCAATCTACAGATTCAATGCAATTCCTGTCAGAATACCAAGACATTTTTCACAGAACTAGAACAAATAATTCTAAAATTTGTAGGGGAACCACAAAAGATCCTGAATTGCCAAAGCAATCTTGAGAAAAAAGAACAAAGCTGGAGGTATCAGGCTCCCTGATTTCAAATTTACTACAAAGCTATAATAATCAAAACAGTATGGTACTGGCACAAAAAACAGACACATAGATCAGTGGAACACAATAGAGAGCCCAGAAATAAACCTATGCTCATATGGTCAATTCATCTATGACAAAGGAGGCAAGAATATACAACGGGGAAAAGACAGTCTTTTCAATAAGTGGTGTTAGGAAAACTAGACAGCTACAGGCAAAAGGATGAAACTGGACCACTTTTTTACATCATATACAAAAATAAACTCAAAATGGATTACAGACTTAAATATAAGGCCTGAAACAATAAAACTCCTACAAGGAACCCTTGGCAGTGCTCTCTTTGACACTGGTCTGAGCAATATTTTTTTTGTATATGGCGCCTCAGTCAGGGGATACAAAAGCAAAAATAAACAAATGGAACTACATCAAACTAAAAAGTTTTCACATAGTGAAAAAGTCATCAGTAAAACAAAAAGGCAATCTACTGAACAGAAGATAGTTGCAAATGATATATCTAATAAGGGGTTAATATTGAAAATATATAAAGAATTCATACAACTCAGTATCAAAGAAACAAGAAACCCAATTAAAAAATGGGCAAAGAATCTGAGTAGACATTTTTCCAAAGAAGACATTCAGATGGCCAACAGGCACATTGAAAGATGCTCAACGTCACTAATCATCAGGGAAATGCAAATCAAACCACAGTGAGATACTATCTCACACCTGTCAGAATAGCTATCATGAAAAAGACAAGAAACAAGTGTTGGCAAGGATGTGGAGGAAAGGGAACACTCGTGCACCTTGGTGGGAATGTAAATTGGTACAGCCACTATGGAAAACAGTATGGAGGTTCCTCAAAAAGCTAAAAATAGAACTACCATACAATCGAGCAATTCTGCTTCTGGCTATTTATCCAAATAATACAAAAACACTAACTTGAAAAGACATATGTACCCCTATGTTCATTGCAGCATTATTTAAAATAGCCAAGATATGGAAGCAACTGAAATGTCCATCAATAAAGGAATGGATAAAGAAGACATAGTGTACATATACAATGGAGTATTATTCCGTCATTAAAAAAAATGTAATCTTGCCATCTGCGAAAACATGGATGGACCTAGAAGGTAGACAAATACCATATGATTTCACTTATATGTGGAATATAAATAACAAAACAAACAAAACAAAATGGAAACAGACTAATAAATACAGAAAATAATCTTGTGGTTGCCAGAGGGGAAGGGAGTGGGGAGAATGGATGAAATAGGTGAAGGGGATTAAGAGATATAAATTTCCAGCTATAAAATAAATACGTCATGGGTATGTAATGTACGGAATAGGGAATATAGTCAGTAATATAATAACTCTGTATGGTGACATGGTAGCTAGAGTTATCATGGTGATCATTTTGTAATGTATAAAAATATCGAATCACTATGCTATGCACCTGAAAGTAATATAATACTGTATGTCAATTATAATTTAATTAAGAAAAGACTTTGATCTTTTGTTCTGGAACAAAACTTTTCTAGTGTCTGTTGAAAACCCCTGAAAAATAGAAATCAGCAACTGTATCTTATGGGGTATTACTCATCTCATAGCAGTTGCAAACTTCAGTGCTTTAAAAAAGCATTTTAGATTTGCAATATATTTCTTAACTATGTATCTTTTTTCCCACTGCTTTGTGTATTGCTCAGACTTGTCCATTTAATACTCAAGAACAAAGTGCTATTTTTCCTAACTCTTTGGCTTACTGGTAATAAAAACATATTTTCTCATCTTTAAATATGAAATGCATCCATGATTTTTAAAATATGCTACTTTATTGCCTGACAAAGACTGAGATGAAAAATAGGACACAAGAGACATAAATTAATGTTAAGAAAAAGCTTACTGGGGAAAATATTATTTCCTGACTGCTTTTCTTACTTAGAAGTTTAAAAATATGAAGAAGTCTTCCCCAGAAAGGACTCAGGAATTTCAGAAGAACTGATAGGCTATATTCACAAATCCTTGTATTGAAATGCTATTTTAATATATTTCATATGGAATTATAGAAAATCCTATTTCCTCCTATTGCAATATGATTTAACCTCAATGGTAGCCAAAATATTTATCCTACAACAAATCCTTTTAGAGACTAATTCCTATATTTCATAATAATGAGTTTTCTACAATTTTATTATAAACCTAGGGTCTATGAGACAAAGTTTAACTGTTTGAGAATACTGTATTTGGAATTTTGAGTTAAACATAGCGTGCTGAACATGTATTTGTCTCAGGTTCTCCTAAAACCCCATTAAAATGACAACAAAGATTTTTTAAAGCATAAATCCATGAGAGGAAAAAGAATGGGAAAGAAGAGGACAACAGCACAATTTTCGAGGTGGAAACAAGAGGGATAAATTATAACCAATTTCGAAGCCAAGAGAAAATGAAAACCAGAGATACGTCAACTCACAGCTCAAGAATTGGAAGTAACTGGAACTTCTCAATGGAACTGGCTAGTGGATACAGTATTGCAGAGTGCAGAGGTAGATAATACTAGCTCCGAAAATTTTCACTTGCCTTTAGGAGATGATTTAATAGTGAACCACTGGATGACTGGGGAAACTGAGGAGACAGACTGTACGTTACACTGATACCTAGACTGCTTGTAGACTGACTTGAAGTGCCACTGCCCACATGGGACTGTCCAGTTGATGCCCAGACTTTGGGAGTGAATTAACACCCGGGAAGGGGGAGATAATCTCCGAGGGAGATGATCCAAGAAACAGTGTAGGTTGAGAGTGGGAAATCCCTAAAAGAGAAAGAAGAGGTATACTATGAACATTTGAAAACGGAAATGCTTATTGCAGTGTTTGTGTGTGTGTGTGTGTGTGTGTGTGTGTGTGTGTGTGTGGTGGTGCGGGGGAAGGGAGAGACAAGGATTTGACAACAAAGAACATAATAAAGACTCATTGTGTGTCCATGAGGATCCCCCAGTAATGGGTTTAACATTTTGTGTTCCTCTTCGTTGCACTATGGAGTCAGTCATATTTACTTGTGGTAGCTTTCAGTTGCCTGCAATGCTTCAATAATTCTGATATACCTTTGTAGCCTGGTGTGGGTGATATTGCAGGGAATAAAAATAAGACAGTAAAGGGAATGGTGCCTGCCCCATGTGGAATGCTCTAGAGGGGCGCCTGCTGGGAGAGAGCAGCATCGTGGTTCAGGAAGTGGCCCACAGCAGAGCGAGTGGTGACAGACAGGAGCACATGATTAGGAGAAGCAGCGGAGGGCAGGCAGTTCAGGAACAGGTGTGAGAAAAACTCTCTCAACCTCAAATATTCTGGAAGGAGGTGACTATGAGGGAACGGCTTCCCCACAAAGCAGACACTGATATGGAGATAAGTGTGCAGAAAGCACAGCTCTCGGGACCAACCCCTTGTGGGGAAGAGAAGGCAGCAGGATAGGGTGGAAGCAGAAGTCGGGCTTCAGAGAAACCACAATGCGGCCTTAGCTGACTGCACGGCAATCCCTGGAGCTGGGATGGCCCTTCCAAGTTGTCCTGAGCTGGGGTGAGGAAGCTGAGCCATTTTTATCCTTAGTTCAAAGGCATGGAATTTGAGTAAAGAGGCTCTCTTTAACAGAGGACAATTCTTCCCATCAGCTGAGGAAATAAGTCCCTCTGTTCTGAACAGGGGATTTGGACAGCACAGTACAGTATCCATGATAGTAGAGAAGACTAGTATAAGCGAAAATGTTAAAATAGAACATACACTGGTTTATATCCAATTATCCAGTGATGCATATTTTATATGGCAGACGAAGAGAGTTCAAAAATAATTATATTAACATGAATAAGTAATAGTATGGTAAAGATTAGTAAAAAGATTGTGAAGATATGATTGAAAATTTCTTGGCATTTTATATTGTTCCTTATTCAAATTATGACCAAATAAAAATAATACATTCTCAGCCTACAATGTAGTTCTTACCCAAACTTGGGAACAAATGTGCATTGATTTGGAGAGTTACATCTTCAACACGCAGTCTCTTTCTTTCGCTTTCTCTTTCTGTTTTCTGTCTCTCTCTACCTCCCTTACACACACACACACACACACACACACACACACACACACTTAAGAAGACCTGGGTTTTCTTGGTTATTGGGATAAGTACTTTGGAACAGATAGCTGGTCACCTAAAAGACAAACTTGAGTCACAGTAGAAGGTTGCTGAACTGCTTTGTAGGAAAAATAGGTTTGGTTAAATGTAGGTAGAGGTTTTGTTTTGTGGAGGGTGAAGAGTAAACAAGTCTAAGACCAAAAGTGAATTATTTGAGTAGTAAGAAGGGTTCTGAGAAGTAGTGGAGGGGTCGGGGGAAGAGAATGAAGATGTGACAGCTGGCAGTCTAAGAAAAACTGAGGGGGAAGAGCAAAGGAGGAGGAATTTTTTTTTTTTTTTTTTGCAGTATGCAGGCCTCTCACTGTTGTGGTCTCTCCCGTTGCGGAGCACAGGCTCCGGATGCGCAGGCTCAGCGGCCATGGCTCATGGGCCTAGCCGCTCCGCGGCACGTGGGATCTTCCCGGGCCGGGGCACGAACCCATGTCCCCTGCATCGGCAGGCGGACTCTCAACCACTGCGCCACCAGGGAAGCCTGAGGAGGAGATTTTTATTACATTTCATCCGTGTAGTGTGCAGTGTCAACTTTCTTCTCTGTCAAGCCACAAAATCTGCAATAAAATTTTCATTATTTGCCAATCCATTCTAGAGTTGGATGTTTTCTGCTGTGTTTTGTTTTGACCTCAACAAAGTATGAGTAGTACTGTCTCCTAGGTGCCTTGAGGTTGAAATGCTCACTAGTGCTCACTAGTGGCCAGCCCTATCTGGCAATAAATGCTTTCACAGTGAAGATGATGGTTGAAAGTTGAAAGCTAAAAGTAGAGAAAAGATATGTGTTCAATGTTATCATCAGACCAACTTCAATATGTCAAAGCACCTAAAATCAACTTGTTTACACCATCACCATCAGAAAAGACAACAGCATTGGAACTGGGAATTTGATCTCATGAGCCAATCCATTCTGATCTCTTTAAATACCACCTATGTACGGATGATTGCAAATGTGTACCTCAGTCCAGATCTCCTCCCTCATTGCAGGCTTTGTAACTGTTACTCAACAAGTTCACTTGGATGTCCAAAACCAAGTGTCCCATCACCCTCTGCAATCCAGCACCACTAAACAGTTTTTCCCATCTCGGTTAATAACTCCCAAACTACCAATAACCGAAGCCAAAAACTTGGATTCATGTTTAATCACACTCTTTCTCTCATAAACTACATCCATTAACATACACCATTCCTTCAAGCTGTCATTACCTCTCACCAGGATCATTTCAGTAGCCTCTTAATTAATCTCCCTGCTTGCAATCTTGTCACACTACAACTTAGTTTCAAGATAGAAGCCAACAGAGAAGACCTTCAAGATGGCAGAGGAGTAAGATGCGGAGATCACCTTCCTCCCCACAAATACATCAGAAATACATCTACATGTGGAACAACTCCTACGGAACACCTACTGAATGCTGGCAGGAGACCTCAGACCTCCCAAAAGGCAAGAAACTCCCCACGTACCTGGGTAGGGCAAAAGAAAAAAGAAAAAACACAGACAAAAGAATAGGGATGGGACCTGCACCTCTGGGAGGGAACTATGAAGGAGGAAAGGTTTCCACACACTAGGAAGCCCTTTCACTGGAGGAAACAGGGGGATAGCAGGGGGTAAGCTTTGGAGCCACAGAGGAGAGCACAGCAACAGGGGTGCAGAGGGCAAAGCAGAGAGATTCCCGCACAGAGGATCAGTGCCAACCAGCACTCACCAGACTGTGAGGCTTGTCTGCTCACCTACTGGGGACGGTGGGAGCTGGGAGCTGAGGCTCAAGCTTCGGAGGTCAGATCCCAGGGGGAGGACTGGGGTTGGCTGTGTGAATACAGCCTGAAGGGGGCTCGTGCGCCACAGCTGGCAGGGAGGGAGTCTGGGAAAAAGTCTGGACCTGCCTAAGAGGCAAGAGACCATTGTTTCGGGGTGTGTGAGGAGAGGGTATTCAGAGCACTGCCTAAACGAGCTCCAGAGATGGGCATGAGCCACGGCTATCAGCATGGACACCAGAGATGGGCATGAAACACTACAGCTGCTGCTGCAGCCACCAAGAAGCCTGTGTGCAAGCACAGGTCACTCTCCACACCTCCCGTCCAAGAAGCCTGTGCAGCCTGCCATTGCCAGGGTCCAATGAGTCAGGGACAACTTCCCCAGGAGAACACAGGGTGCGCCTCAGGCTGTTGCAATGTCATGCTGGCCTCTGTGGCCACAGGCTTACCCCACATTCCGTACCCCTCCCTCACCCTGGCCTGAGTGAGCCAGAGCCCATGAATCAGCTGCTACTTTAGCCCCGTCCTGTCTGAGCGAAGAAGAGTCGCCCTCAGGTGACCTACACGCAGAGACAGGGTCAAATCCAAAGCTGAACCCCAGGAGCTGTGTGAACAAGAAGAGAAAGGGAAATTTCCCCCAGCAGCCTCAGGACAGGGGATTAAATCTCCACAATCAACTTGATGTACACTGCATCTCTGGAATACCTGAATAGACAACAAATCATCACAAAATTGAGACAGTGAGTTTTGGGAGCAACTGTAGACTTCAGGTTTGCTTTCTGCATCTAATTTGTTTTTGGTCTTATGTTTATCTTAGCTTAGTGTCTGGAGTTTAGTATCATTGGTAGAGTTGTTTATTGATTTGCTTGCTCTTCCTTTTTTTTATATATAGATATATATATTTTTTTCCTTTTTCTCTTTTTGTGAGTATCTATGTGTATGCTTCTTTGTATGATTTTGTCTGTATAGCTTTGCTTTTACCATTTGTCCTAGGGTTCTGTCTGTCCATTTTGTTTGTTTGTTTGTTTTAGTATAGTTTTTAGTGCTTGTTATCATTGGTGGGTTTGTTTTTTGGTTTGGCTGCTCTCTTCTGGCTTTATTTTTTTTTTTACTTTTTCATAATTTTTTATTTTAATAACTTTATTTTATTATTATTTTCTTTATTTCTTTCTCTCTTTCTTTATTTCTCTTTCCCTTTCTTTCTTTCTTCCCTCCCTCCCTCCCTCCTTCCTTCCTTCCTTGCTTCCTTCCTTCCTTCTTTCCTTTCTTTCTTTCTTTCTTTCTTTCGTTCTTCCTCCCTTTTCTTCTGAGCCATGCGGCTGACAGGGTCTTGGTGCTCCAGCCAGGGGTCAGGCCTGAGCCTGAGGTGGGAGAGCCGAGTTCAGGACATTGGTCCACCAGAGACTTCCCAGCTCCAGCTAATATCAAACGGTGAAAGCTCTCCCAGAGATCTCCATCTCAATGCTAAGACCCAGTTCCACTCAACGACCAGCGAGCTACAGAGCTGGACACCATATGCCAGACAACTAGCAAGACAGGAACACAACCCCACCCATTAGCAGACAGGCTGCCTAAAGTCATAATAAGGACACAGACACCCCGAAACACACCACCAGATGCGGTCCTGCCCACCAGAAACACAAGATCCAGCCTCATCCACCAGAACACAGATACCAGTCCCCTGCACCAGGAAGCCTACACAACCAACTGAACCAACCTTAGGCACTGGGCGCAGACACCAAAAACAACAGAAACTATGGACCTGCAGTCTGTGAAAAGGAGACCCTAAACACAGTAAGTTAAGCAAAATGAGAAAACCGAGAAACACACAGCAGATGAAGGAGCAAGGTAAAAACCCACCAGACCAAACAAATGAAGAGGAAATAGTCAGTCTACCTGAAAAAGAATTCAGAGTAATGGTAGTAAAGATGATCCAAAATCTGGGAAATAGAATGGAGAAAATACAAGAAACATTTAACAAGGACGTAGAATAACTAAAGCACAAACAAACAATGATGAACAACACAATAAATGAAATAAAAAATTCTCTAGAAGGAAACAAGAGCAGAATAACTGAGGCAGAAGAACAGATAAGTGACCTGGAAGATAAAATAGTGGAAATAACTACCAGAGCAGAATAAAGAAAAAAGAATGAAAAGAATTAATGACAGTCTCAGAGACCTCTGGGACAACATTAAATGCACCAACATTCAAATTATAGGTGTCTGAGAAGGAGAAGAGAAAAAGAAAGGGACTGAGAAAATATATGAAGAGATTATAGTTGAAAACTTCCCTAATATGGGAAAGGAAATAGTCAATCAAGTCCAGGAAGTTCAGAGAGGCCCATACAGGATAAATCCAAGGAGAAACACGCCAAGACACATACTAATCAAACTATCAAAAATTAAATACAAAGAAAAAATATTAAAAGCAGCAAGAGAAAAACAACGAATAGCATACAAGGGAATCCCCATAAGGTTAACAGCTGATTTTTCAGCAGAAACTCTGCAAGCCAGAAGGGAGTGGCAGGACATATATAAAGTAATGAAAGGGAAAAACCTACAACCAAGATTACTCTACCCCACAAGGATCTCATTCAGATTTGATGGAGAAATTAAAACTTTTACAGACAAGCAAAACCTAAGAAAATTCAGCACCACCAAACCAGCTTTACAACAAATGCTAAAGGAACTTCTCTAGGCAAGAAACACAAGGGAAGGAAAAGACCTACAATAACGAACCCAAAACAATTAAGAAAATGGGAATAGGAACATACATATCGATAATTACCTTAAATGTAAATGGACTAAATGCTCCCACCAAAAGACACAGATTGGCTGAATGGATACAAAAACAAGACCCATATATTTACTGTCTACAAGAGACCCACTTCAGACCTAGAGACACATACAGACTGAAAGTTAAGGGATGGAAAAAGATATTTCATGCAAATGGAAACCAAAAGAAAGCTGGAGTAGCAATTCTCGTATCAGACAAAATAGACTTTAAAATAAAGACTATTAGAAGAGACAAAGAAGGACACTACATAATGATCAAGGGATTGATCCAAGAAAAAGATATAACAATTGTAAATATTTATGCACCCAACATAGGAGCACCTCAATACATAAGGCAAATACTAACAGCCATAAAAGGGGAAATTGACAGTAACACAATCATAGCAGGGGACTTTAACACCCCACTTTCACCAATGGACAGATTATGCAAAATGAAAAGGAGAAGTAATAATTGACACTGCAGAAATACAAAGGAACATGGCAGAGTACTACAAGCAACTATATGCCAATAAAATGGACAACCTGGAAGATATGGAAAAATTCTTAGAAAAGCACAACCTTCCAAGACTCAACCAGGAAGAAATAGAAAATATGAACAGACCAATCACAAGCACTGAAACTGTGTTTAAAAATCTTCCAACAAACAAAAGCCCAGGACTAGATGGCTTCACAGGCGAATTCTATCAAACATTTAGAGAAGAGCTAATACCTAGTCTTCTCAAACTCTTCCAAAATATACCAGAGGGCATAACACTCCCAAACTCATGCTACGAGGCCACCATCACCCTGATACCAAAAGCAAAGGTGTCACAAAGAAAGAAAACTATAAGCCAATATCATTGATGAACATAGATGCAAAATCCTCAACAAAATACTAGCAAACAGTATCAAACAGCACATTAAAAGGATCATACACCATGATCAAGTGGGGTTTGTGCCAGGAATGCAAGGATTCTTCAATATACGCAGATCAATCAATGTGATACATCATTTAACAAACTGAAGGATTAAAAACCATATGATCATCTCAATAGATGCAGAAAAAACCTTTGACAAAATTCAACACCCATTTATGATAAAAACGCTCCAGAAAGTAGGCATAGAGGGAAATTACCTCAACATAATAAAGGCCACATATGACAAACCCACAGCCAACATCATTCTCAATGGTGAAAAACTGAAACCATTTCCTCTAAGATCAGTAACAAGACAAGGTTGTCCACTCTCACCACTATTATTCAACATAGTTTTAGAAATTTTAGCCACAGCAATCAGAGAAGAAAAAGAAATAAAAGGAATCCAAATCAGAAAAGAAGAAGTAAAGGTGTCACTGTTTGCAGATGACATGTTACTATATATAGAGAATCCTAAAGACGCTACCAGAAAACTACTAGAGCCAATCAATGAATTTGGTAAAGTAGCAGGATACAAAATAATACACAGAAATCTCTTGCATTTCTATACACTAATGATGAAAAATCTGAAAGAGAAATTAAGGAAACAGTCCCATTTACCATTGCAACAAAAAGAATAAAATACCTAGGAATAAACCTACCTACAAAGACAGAAGACCTGTATGCAGAAAACTCTTAAGACACTGATGAAAGAAATTAAAGGTGATACAAACAGATGGAGAGACATACCATGTTCTTGGATTGGAAGAATCAACATTTTGAAAACGACTGTACTACCCAAAGCAATCTACAGATTCAATGCAATCCCTATCAAACTACCAATGGCATTTTTCACAGAGCTAGAACAAAAAAATTTCACAATTTGTATGGAAACATAAAAGACTCCAAGTAGCCAAAGCAATCTTGAGAAAGAAAAACGGAGCTGCCAGAATCAGGCTCCCAGACTTTAGATGATACTACAAAGCTGCAGTAATCAAGACAGTATGGTACTGGCACAAAAACAGAAATATAGATCAATGGAACAGGATAGAAATCCCAGAGATAAACCCATGCACATACGGTCACCTTATCTTTGATAAAGGAGGCAAGTATATACAATGGAGAAAAGACAGCCTCTTCAATAAGTGGTGCTGCCAAAACTGGACAGCTGCATGTAAAAAAATGAAATTAGAACACACCATACACAAAAATAAACTGAAAATGGATTAAAGACCTAAATGTAAGGCCAGACACTATAAAATTCTTAGAGGAAAACATAGGAAGAACATTCTATGACATAAATCACAGCAAGATCCTTTTTGACCCACCTCCTAGAGAAATGGAAATAAAAACAAAAATAAACAAATGGGACCTAACGAAACTTAAAAGCTTTGGCACAGCAAAGGAAAACATAAACAAGACGAAAAGACACCCCTCAGAATGGGAAAAAATATTTGCCAACGAATCGACTGACAACGGATTCATCTCCAAAATTTACAAGCAGCTCATGCAGCTCAATATCAAGAAAACAAACAACCCGATCCAAAAATGGGCAGAAGACCTATATAGACATTTCTCCAAAGAAGATATACAGATTGCCAACAAACACATGAAAGGAAGGTCAACATCACTAATCATTAGAGAAATGATGGAGAACAGTATGGAGGTTCCTTAAAAACCTAAAAATAGAACTACCATATGACCCAGCAATCTCACTACTGGGCATATACCCTGAGAAAACCATAATTCAGAAAGAGTCGTACCACAATGTTCATTGCAGCTCTATTTACAATAGCCAGGACATGGAAGCAACCTAAGTGTCCATCGACAGATGAATGGATAAAGAAGATGTGGCACATAAATACAATGGAATATTACTCAGTCTTAAAAAGAAATGAAACTGAGTTATTTGTGGTGAGGTGGATGGACCTACAGTCTGTCATACAGAGTGAAGTAAGTCAGAAAGAGAAAAGCAAATATCGTATGCTAACACATATATATGGAATCTAAAAAGAAAAAAAATATTAATTCTGAAGAACCTAGGGGCAGGACAGCAATAAAGATGCAGACATAGAGAATGGACTTGAGGACACGGGGAGGGGGAAGGGTAAGCTGGGATGAAGTAAGAAAGTGACATGGACATACATACACTACCAAATGTCAGATAGCTAGTGGGTAGCAGCCGCATAGCACTGGGAGATCAGCTAGGTGCTTTGTGACCACCTAGAGGGGTGGGATAGGGAGGGTGGGAGGGAAACGCAAGAGGGAGGAGATATGGGGATATATGTAAATGTATAGCTGATTCACTTTGGGGATATATGTATATGTATAGCTGATTCACTTTGTTATAAAGCAGAAACTAACATACCATTGTAAAGCAATTATACTCCAATGAAGATGTTAAAAAAAAAAAAAAAGCAGCAGCCAACACAAACAAAAGCCAAAGTCTCAACAGTGGCCTGCAAGATCCCTGGATAATGATCTACTTCCCACTTTCTTCTTCTGACCTCATGTCTTATAGCTCTATGACTCCCTTGAGCATGCATGGCACACCACTGCCCAGACCCTCTGCACTTGCTATTTCCTTTGTAGCAGTGCTCTTCTCCCAAATATATGCACAACACAGCCCGTCATGTTAGTATTTACTCATAAGTCACTTACTAAAATTGAACCCCCCTCACATTCTGTCATTCCTTATCCCCCTTCCATCCTTATATCTATGGTCCCTATCTATGTTTGATGACTGTATTTTTTACTTATTTATTTGAGTACTATATGTCTTCCCCCCACTTCTACTTGATGCAAACTCCACAAGGTTAGAGATTTTTGTCCTATTCAGTGTCCTATCCCTAACCACTTAGAACAGTACTTGGTATATAGTACGACTGCAATAAAATTGACTGAATTTAATAAGTAATTTTACACTCTGAGTATTTGAGAATGTTAATGTCTGCATCTTGACCTTTATTTTGAGGATTTTATCAAGTCTCAATAGTATAGTGATCCTCTAACTGATGCTCCTAATTGTTTCTCTGAAAATAGAAGAGTTTCGTTTGTCTGTTTCACTTTCTAGTTGCTCAGGTTTGATGTTAAGTCAGGTTACCTGCTGAACATAATCTTACTATGACTATATGGAGGAGGTAATCTAAGAGATGCTTGCGACCCAAACTGCAAATCTCAAACCCTCCCTAGCAATTCACTCCTTCTGTAAATACAGAATTACATGTAACATTTCTAACAGAATCAAATCATTTGAGGGATGTAGAATGGAAAACTGAGTAGATAGCTTGAGAGAAAAACACTGGAAGTCATAATTTGCCTTTCATAAATTCACACAAGTGAGAAATTCATCTAAAAATGGAAATTCTAAAACAACCAGAAAAAAATTACAAACCAAATCTTTTTTTTTTCTTTTTCTTCTTTTGTAAAAGTGGCTTCCATTTCCTGTGATTTTATCCCACAAAACGGACTATCTACATTGGTAAATGCACTCCTGGGGCACATCTGACCTTTCATCCTCATCAATCAGCAGCACTTAGTGAGTACCCACTGTTGGTACCAGATACCATGGTGTGTTTAAAAAGAATTAGACAACACTTTCCTTAATTTTTCCAAATAGAATGAGCAGCATTGGAAAAGCAACAATACTTCTTTAATTCACACTCCACTAAAGCTGAATTTGTAATTAGTCAGAAGAAGGCCAGACTAATGTGTATACTATCTCTAAAGAATTTTTTTTTAAGTTTTAAATTAATTAATTAATTAATTAATTTTTGTTTGCACTGGGTCTTCGTTGCCATGCACGGGTTTTCTCTAGCTGTGGCGAGGGGGGGCTACTCTTTGTTGCGCTGCACAGGCTTCTCATTGCAGTGGCTTCTCTTGTTGAGGAGCACAGGCTCTAGGCACGTGGGCTTCAGTAGTTGTAGCTCACGGGCTCTACAGCACAGGCTCAGTAGTTGTGGCACAGGGGCTTAGTTGCTCCATGGCATGTGGGATATTCCGGGACCAGGGCTCGAACCCGTGTCCCCTGCATTGGCAGGTGGATTCTTAACCACTGCGCCACCAGGGAAGCCCTAAAGAATGTATTTTTTAAGTAAATAAATTTTCCACAAAATTTCATGAAAACTGTTTAAACTATATTCAAGTACCTTTAAGCATTTAAAAATACTCATTTGCATGTGGATCATTATTATGCTATTTAGAAATAATTTTGATCTATTTACTACAAGCCAATCGGCAAAGGACATCTAAGCCAATTTTTCTCTTAGACCTAGTTATGATACCTTCCTTAAAAGAGCAAAAAAAACTGCAATTATTTGTAAATATTTTCTCCATATTTCATAAATTTAGCTGAGGATTTTTCATATTAAATAGAAGTGAGTGTTCTTTCTATACTTATAACAAGTTTTAAAACATCCTTATAACTAACTGAAGTTATATAGAAATACACACAAATGCTATATAGGTGGGGAAAAAAGAAAGGAAGGAAGGCTGAAAGAAAGAAGGAAGGGAGGAAGAAAGAAACAAAGAAAGAGAGTGTTAGATTTAAAGTCAATGACCACATACATTAACATTATATTTGATGTAACTGAAACCAACTATGTTATGACCACAGATTACTCAGCTGGACCATCAAAGCTCTCCATGAACTGGCCCTATCTCCTTCAATTCATCCTCCAAATAAAGGTGTTTTGTGCATTTAATGCTGGTCAGAAAATTTTCCCAAAGATGAGGACCGTGTAATTTACATATTTTGTATCCTCAGTCAGTATATAGATGGTACATAGGGTTTATTATCCAAGAAAAGCAGTGGACTAGGAGCCAGAAAGTTTAGTCCAAACACTTCTATTTATCATTTTCAGTGGCAACATAGCACAGGTGGTTAAGCACCACAGAGCCAGATATCCTGGCTTCAATGCTGGCTTCACGCCTTACTAGCTGAATATACCATGTCACAACCTCTCTGTTCCTTGGTTTCCTCAACTGTAAAATGGAAGGCACAGTAGTTGCATATACTTCATAAGTTGCTGCTGTCAAGATTAAATGAATTATTGCCTGTAAAGTGCTTAGTACTGTCCCTGGCACAAAGTAAGTGCTCCATAAATGTCAGCACTAATCATTACTGCTACTGTTATTATGACTGTAACTCATTCGTTATCTTTATGTTTAGTTTCTTCATGAACTTAGTGACGATAACTTCCCTGTCACACACCTACCTTTCAAGCCAAGCCAGCAATGTAGCCAAGGCTCATGGAGGAAAGCTGGGGCCCAAGCTGTTAAATGGAGGATGAATAATCAACACTGAGATAAGTAAATCAAGAGGAAAAATCAGGATAATATAATTAAATGCTATTAAAGATATGTGAACCTGTATTCATTTCTTGGATAGGACAAGGATTGATGACTCCTCAAATAAGAGGATTACTCTACTATGGCTGTCACCTATAAAATGAAGCCACTAGGATACCTCAGAAGATGGTTTTCTTATTATTATTATTATTTTTTTTTGCAGTACGCGGGCCTCTCACTGTTGTGGCCTCTCCCATTGCGGAGCACAGGCTCCGGACGCGCAGGCTCAGCGGCCATGGCTCACGGGCCCAGCATCGGCAGGCGGACTCTCAAGCACTGCGCCACCAGGGAAGGCCGGTTTTATTTTTTTGAGTAATCCAACTTCAACTTGGTATTTGAGTTAACAGCTAATAATTCTTTTCTGAAATGTTCTATTCAATATACATCTCTCACCTCTTAGAAGGAAGAATGTTAGTGGTGAGGAAAGCTGTCAAGTCTCTGATTACTGCCTACAAATGTTATCACTTGCTACTGTTCAACAATGTTCTGATGAAAATATTACTACTAATGGAACAACATGCATATGTTCTTAGGATAGAAATAGTATCACTGCATTCTGTTTGCTTACAAGTAAAGTAAATTAACATTGAACTGAGGTGAAAAGTAATTCCTTGAACAAAGTTCTCATGAAATTTTAACTCTGAATGCACACATCTCATAGATATTGCAAGAGACTTCAGTCTTGAGCACTTTCCTAAATAAAACCTCATCTCTCAGTAGATACTATTACAGAATGAAAGCAGTTAATGCCCGTTCCTGAAGACCAAGTTCATATTGTGGGGTATGCTACACTGTGTTTATTGTCATAAACTTTCCCAAAGGGGCTGACAAAGGACAAAAGATAGTGCCAGAAACTACCATCAAGTCAATCTACAAGCAAATTTCACACACACCAGCCATCTAGCCAGTCGTCTTTCTTGAATTCAAACTTATAAAAGCATTATAAAAGCATGTCCAATATCTTCAATGAAAATGACAGAACTGCAAATTTAAATGTAAAAGACTTTTAGGATACAGTGAGTTTAAAAAGTAAAGGGTAGGTAGGTGCAAGCATTTTACATGAAATAAGGAATAGCAAAGAAAGTTTGAAATTAAAACTACAGAAAATGTATAATATTTATGAGGAGTCAAGCTTTTTCACATACCTGAATCAATCATTTCGACAGTGGGGCTCTATTAAGGAAATAATTTTGTGTGGACATGCTTTATTGGTAAAGATGTTCATCACAGCATTATTTTTAATTTAGAATTATTCTTGGTTTTAAAAGTTAAGAAAACAATGTCTCCATCAATGGCAGAGTGGGTGTATGCAGTGAGGAGAGGTTAAGTACACTACATACATCTATTCAATGGAGTTTTATATAATCATTAAAATTCTTTTTATGATATAATACCATGCAGTTATTTAAGGGGGTAAAGAATAAACATGTAGATGATAGATAGTAAAATATTTTAAAATGTATTAAGTGCAAATGTAGGTTGCCCAAAAATATTTTAAAATGTATTAAGTGCAAATGTAGGTTGCCCAACTGTATACAAAGTGTGATCCCAGGATTGCATATTTATGTACATATATTTTATCTGTATATATGCATACTTTTTTGTTTAAATGCATGGGCAAAAGTCTGGAAGGATATACACTAAATTTCACTGCATTTATTTCTGTGGGGTGGAATTACTTTTGCTCTATACATTTATGCATTATCTGAAATTTCTATAACTAGCATGAATTATTCATATAATGAGAATAGGAAACAAAGAAATATCCATTTTTGCTTTAAAAATTATGTTTGCTAGGTATTTCAAATAACTAAGGAAAACCCTTATGTTATAATATTAAATGCAAAAACAGGATATGAAATTGTATGTAAAGTCTCAAATATGTAACAAAAAAATGCAAGAAGTATGCCAAAATGAGTAGTAGGATTTTAAGTGACTTTCTTTCCTACTCTCTTATGCCTTTTCATACTTCACAAAATTTCAACAATGATCACTTATTAATTTAAAAATAAGAAATAGATAAACATGAAGTTTTACATATTTATGTTCAATTCCAAGTAAAAATACTAGGAACTAATGTTCGCCATTGAGAAGTTCCTACTGAAATCTGCTTTGATGTGTACAGTGTTTGTGACAGGCATCTCCTGCCAAGTGTTCATTTATTCCTTTTTAGAAACTATCTTGAAATTTTTTGTAGACTAGAGCTCCCAAATTTTTAGCCCTGGGGCTACAGTATATCTAACCCAATCAAGTATGAACAAATCAGTGGCTAAGGTAACTAAGTTTTTAATGAAAGACTAACCAGTTACATACCGTTTCCTTGAGCCTTTGTCAAATAGATACAAAATATAGATAACAGTGCTTTAAATTCAGAGGTTAAAAAAGAGGGTGCTACTTTGTTTTGTTTTTGTTTTTCTCGTTTTTTTTTTTTCAGTACGCAGGCCTCTCACTGTTGTGGCCTCTCCCGTTGCCGGAGCACAGGCTCAGGACGCGCAGGCTCAGCGGCCATGGCTCACGGGCCCAGCCACTCCGCGGCACGTGGGATCCTCCCGGACCGGGGCACGAACCCGTGTCCCTTGCATCTGTTACTTTGACTTAGAAAATTAAATAAGCTGGGGGTGAAAGAGTGTGGGGAGGGCAAACTTGCCTAGAATTTAATTGGGGCTTTAAAGGATGGGCAACATTTGATTAAAAGCAAGGGAAGTATTTCATATACAGCAGTCATCATTTACATATAACTGGGTTGAAAATTAACAACTTATTATGCAGATGTGCAAAGAAAATAGTTCCTTTGTGTTTTATAATGCTCATGAATGTTTATGTTGAGTTCAATACTGCAGGGAGTTGGTGGGGAGAGAGTGCTGTTGGTGAGAGATGCAAACTTACCAAATGTTGGGCTCTGGGTCTCTTAAACTCTTATTAATTGTTCAGTATTTTAAGATTAATGCTCAGCCTTTCAGATTTCCTTCTGGAGGCAATGGAGAAATAAGTTATTCTATGTAAAAAGAATAGTTGGTGTAGTCATGAGGTTGTAAAAATTCCTGATTGTATTTCCTTCTCCATAGACCCACCAAGGTAAAATGGAGACATGCCTTATCCTTTAAATAATGGACGGGTTGAATTTAGCCATGCTATCTTTACCAAGAACAGATGTTAGTTGGGGGATAGTATAGTCTAAATCTCAGTCTAAAGACTGTGAATAGAAATGTTTTCTCAATTAGCAAGATGCCTCCCCCTTCCCAGATTGTGAAATGTCACATTTGGTTTCTTCCATCTGAGAGACCCTACAGAGAAATAATCTCTTCTAAGGAGTTACAAGGCACTTTAAATGCTGTTACCTTGTTTCTCTAAGAAAGAGCCCAGATTCTAGAACTTTCTTTAGGCTTCATAGTTTGGAAGTATGAGAAATCAGAGAGACAGGGATGCCAATAATTTTTTTAAGCATCCTATTCTTCCCATTCAGCTTTCCAAATGTGCTGCCCCCCTGTACTGCTGACTAAAGGAACTAATTGCCCACCCCTCACTTGATGGCTCTCACTTGTGTGTCTTCTCACTTAGGCGACATCTCCCCAGGGCTCTGCCACAAATCCTGAGGAAGCTAGGAGCTGAGGAGAGAAGATCTAAGCTGAAAGACCAGCTATATGTTATGCCTTGTGATTCATTCAAAGTTGCCTTTCCCTTCTGACTTTTATCCACTGTCTGGGGGCCAAGTCTGTGAACCTCAGCTCCCCTGCCACTCAGGCTGCACTCATTCTCCATCAAGCATACTGCCAGGGAAGTTTAAGCATTAGCTTTTGTGACCAGTCTGGGGAGACCAGCCATCACCTCCAACAATTCTAGTCATTGACTTTCCCATGAAGGACAGGATGTGTTTGATTTCTCCATAGCCTAGCTTAGGCCTCTCTGAGTCACCTGCCACTAATAAAATATGTCTTGAGCCCTCACCACCTGCCAGGCCCTGAGCTTCAGCTCAAGTTGGAATAAGAAGATGGAAAAGGCATGTCTCTACACAAAAACACATCAGAGGCTAAGGAGGAATTAAAGGCAGAGGTGGAAAAAAATCCATCTTAAGACTGGACTGTCTAGAGGGTCTGGGAAGAGGGTGGGTGCCGGAGGTGTCTGGAAGATAAACTGGGGCTAGATTACAGAGGATCTTTAATTCCGAGTGAAAATGATGAAATGCAACAAATCTTATTTCTTAAGCAGTGGTATTTCTGTGATTTATGTCAACAGTTTATTTTTGAATCTTAAAAAAAGTTATTTTGGTCACTTTAAATATACCACAAGCACATTTTTAAACTCTTAGATTTTGTTAACACCTGCAGCTTTGTCATTGTACAAAGTAAGTCACATTAAACGCTAAGTGGAAAAGCTTAAATTAAGTCTTTCAAGAATAGCCTCATCTGGAAACCAGTGCTTATGGTGAGGTTCTGGAGCACTTCTGCTCTAATACCATGCTAATCATTCTTAACTTTGACTCTGGATAGAGCCTTAAAGACATGTAAAGAAAGGAAGCAAATTTGCTTGCTGGTCAGTCATCAAAATCATTAATGACTGTCTATTAACACATGGCGCTATACTAAGTGCTTTTTCGGAGGCAGTTAGAAACATGATTCTCCCCTTTTTCATACTTATAGCCCTAAAATAAATTTAATTCTAAAAAATCTAATGCCTTAAATCAAAATTCAAATTGATTTTTCACCTATCATCATAAATCTGGTACATGATCTTCATTGAGCGCCTACTCTATTATTTACTGAGCACCAACTATGTGCTTGGCCTTTACATATATTACCTAATTTAATCTTTACAACACCTTATGCGATAGACTTTACTATCCTCGTTTCAAAACAAGTAACCTGACCCTCAGCAAGGTTAAGTAACAGGGCTTAGTTACAAAGCTAAAAAGGACCCAACACAGTTTTGCCCAATTGCCAAACCTGTGCTTTCTCTCCATTACATGTTACCTGAGCATCAAACTAAGAAAATACAAAGTATAGAGGACTACAGTGAGGATATATACCAGGCATGGGGGGGTCATAAATGTGGCACATCTAGTTCTGCCTAACGGAGCCAATTAGCAAAGAAATCTTCCCAGGAGAGGCAGAGACCTGGTCCAGATTTAAAGGGTAAGTACTTTACTAGACAGAGCGGTCAGCAGGTTCAAAGGCAAATATGAGAGGAAAAAGCATGTTGGTTTCAGAGACCTTCCTCTGATAAGTGAGTTAATAATGTTAGAATACAGAGTGAGCATGGAGGAATGACAGACGGTGGATTAGGCAGGGAAAGAAACACAAAAAGCTTCCTAGTTTTGCTTGATATGAAGGTCTTGTTTCCAGAAAATAAAAGTTTCATTTAAGGGAATTCTATGGTTATAACTGAGGTCCTAAGCTGAAGTTGCCAAATGAAAAATGTGGCACCCAGGCAAAAATGGTATGTTCATTCATCAACCATTTACTGAGTATTGTAATCCACCAGAAACTGGGCTTGGCACTGGGGATACAAAAGTGGGTAAGATACTCTCCTATTTGGGATTCTCTACTGTAATTGATATTGAGGTGGACTCTCCATCATCCATCCCAGCACTCCCGCTTGGTGTACTAGCGACGTAACTTTAAGGACTGGCCCCAGTAACTAGGTTGTAAAGATTTTTCAAGTCAAATATAATAATTCTATCTCCCTCTCAACTGATAGGTTCAGGAAACCAGATTTAAGACGATCAGGATTTTAAAATGTCCTTCAGATTACTCTTGTCCATAGGTGGACTCATAATCCAATCCAGTCTCTTAAAAAGAAACTGATAGATGCATTGATTAATATTCCACTTTATTCCAGAAAGAATTTGAGGCAACCTGCGAATATGCACACAAAATAGCAGAATAAAGATTAAACAGATGAAGAATTGAGAATAAGGGGAATAAAAGAATAATGGACAGCTACTAAAAGAAACAGATTTGATCCTTAACGTTCCTAGGAGAAAAAGCAAAGAAGAAAACATGAATAGTTATAAGAATTGCCAGTTCCATGAAAGAAAACAGTAACAACAATAATAATAACAGCTTACACTTTCTAAGTACTTACGTTCCAGGCACTGCTCTAAGCACTTACAATATATTAATTCATTTAATCTATAGAAAAACTCTATAAAGTGGGTAAAATTTTTATTCCCACCTTTGAAATGAGAGAAAGTGAGGACCATAAAAGTTAAATACATTATCAGAGGCTTAACTCTAATAACTGACAGAGGTAAGAAAAAGTCAAAAACAAATGGAGAGCTCAGAAGAAGCACTGTATTTTTTTTTTTTTGCGGTACGCGGGCCTCTCACTGTCGTGGCCCCTCCCGTTGCAGAGCACAGGCTCCAGATGCACAGGCTCAGCGGCCATGGCGGCATGTGGGACCTTCCCGGACCGGGGCACGAACCCATGTCCCCTGCATCGGCAGGCGGACTCTCAACCACTGTGCCACCAGGGAAGCCCAAGTACTGTATTTTTAATGCATTGTCAGAGAGAAATCTCTCTCATGGGTCCTTATAAAGGTAGATTTTTGAATTATAATAGTTAATATAATAACAATTATTTTGGTGGTGAAATAATGCAGAAAATTCCTTAGCAGACAAATAAGGTTTTTTAAAGTATAGGGAAAAGTCCTTGAAGATTAAGATTTAGAAGTAAAATATGGATACTCTGAAAGATCTTTGTATTCCCTCTCTGTGGTTATGATCCTTTTCTCTGCCAGATGAGTAAGGTTTCAAGTTTCAAAAATATAGGCTTAAGCTGATTGCAAAATGAATCTTTAATTGGGGTCTGGAAAACCTACTCTCCTAGCAACTATCTTTCAAAAAAAATGTAATTCTAATTTGCTATTTGAGGTTTCCAGTAGAATGACTGTTTTGAGCAATAGTAATTTCTGTACTCTTTCTTATAATAAATAAAAAGGAAAAAACACCTTTAAAGCCTCAGATATTTTCACAACAAAATCATCTTACATGTATTTCCCTTATCATCAACTTTTTGGATTGTTTTCCACCTGGACAATGATTCTGATATTAAAATCATGGATAAATCTCTGGTGATTTATTAGCAGGCATGTGGCCCAGACAGACATGGCCTTTTGGTAGTAACCCCTCTCTACACCTGAGTCACTTGGTTCCCCCCAGGCTGTCCTCTTCTCCTTTTCATTAAAAGCCATTATCGAGAAAGGATCTGAGCAACCCACTTCCACTGAGGCTAAATACAGGTAAGGCTTAATACACATCTACTTTACTTACATTTTAATCCAGCAAAGAACCTGAAGGATCCAGTCACTGAATGTAGGAATTATCTGAAGCTAGGGAGATCCAGCCTCTTAAAGAATACTACAAGCTGAGAGAGGGGAATAAGGAAGCTCTCTTATTTTTGCGAAAGAATTTCAAAGTTACAAAAAAGAGAAAGTCAAACTTGCTTTTCAAGACCAGTGCAATTCAATGTCTTATCCATAGATCAGTACAGTTCTATGAACTCTTTGCTTTCAGTTTATGACAAGTATAGACTCTGAGAATGAAAATTTGAGAGAACTAATTTTAGAGCAGTTTGACAGAATTATTTTATGTCTATTGCAACATAGTTTTAAAAATTGGATTTGTACTTTTTGTCTTTTTAACATATTGTTTTTCTAGTAATTCATTTTCATTGTATTTTACAAAAGAATTGGTCTGCAGTGGATTGGATATTAGTTCGAGAATCACTATACTATAATATAAATAATTTTGTATTAATGGTATATTCTGTCATATTTTGTTCTAACATAAACAAATGGTACCAGGTGACAGAGGTTTTAAAATATTTTATGGAAGAAGTCTTTTATCCATTGATTTAACTCTTGTATGTGTGAATTAGGAAAAGATTTCCACTATTTGTGTAAGCAAATGTATATCCAGGAATCAATATCTGAGAAACACTCTAATTAGGTAATAAAATACTAGATAGAAGATAAAGCAATTTTCCAGAAGTTATTAGAGAGTAACCAAGGAAGAGATCTCTAGGTACAGGGGCTGTTACATTTTTGGCAAATGGCTGATAATGGAGGAAAGATTAATAGAATCATAAAAAAGTTAGAAATCATAGAATCCTATTTCTTGTCGATAAATGAGCTCAGAATAAGGAAGAGATTGTTGGAACTAAAACGATGAACTGGTGGGTGAGAACTGCAGTTCCCATTATATACACAGTTTACATGTATAAATATATCCTTGTTGCTATTTTATAATACCCAGAACCACATAATATTAGAGCACAAAGAACCTACCACTATCATATAATACAGCTTCAAATTTACATCTAAGACAACCAAAGACTTAAGAGGTTAAGTGAACATGCCTGAAATTGCCCAGTACTTAAAAAAGGAAGATCAGGAAGAATAGAATTCAAGTATTCTGCCTCCCATTTCAGTAATTTCATGTGGCACCATGTTGGGAGAGACTTTTAAGTAAGCTACCATATTAATTCCTTAGGAAAAGTCTTCTACTTGGAACCTAAAGTAGTATATTTCACAAGAATGAAGCTTTGTTTTTCTTATGTAAATCAATGAAAAAATAAGATTTATTTAACAAACTAAATGATTAACCATAATGGTAGGACCAGAGGAATTTTGCCAAGTAGAGACAATGTATCTGGGTGAATGATACAATTTATAAAAATTAGAGAAATTCAGGGTTAGAATAAACCTTAACTAATCTCTATACACTGACTGGAACAACCTAGCCTACCCACAGGGAGAACGACAATCAATCCAAACCCAAAATTTCTATGTCTTTGGACTTGTAAACTGTGCTGACTTATAAAAACAGACATTACTTCCTTAGTACTTCTATAATCCAGGTACCAAGCTACTGCTTTATTTAAATGCCTCATAATAAACACTGTGAAGAAGGTATTATTATTAATCTCATTTTAGAGATGGCGTAATTGAAGAGAAGTCAAGTAAGTTGTACATGTAAACATTGCTCATATGAGATCAGACTTCGATATGCTTATATACTCCTCATTCATATCTATTATACCATATTGTGGTCTAGGAAGTGGTCAAGGTGACATCATAGGCAGCCATAAGGGCCCTGGAGTCAGACAAGCCTGGGTTCGAATCCAGCCTTTACTGCATACTAACTGTGTGACTTTGGGAAAGTTACTTAACCTCCCCGTGCTTGCCATTTCTTTCCTATAAAATGGAAGTGGGGCTATGGTGAAGAATTCTAAGTATTCATCTTATAGTAAGTACTCAATAAATGCTAGCTACTATTACCAAGGGCCAAGGAGTCAACTCAAGCTAAAGTAGGCCTCTTGGTTATCCTGGGCACAGCAAAATCAACTTACTAACTCTACTATCCCTAATCTCCCTGTCTGTAAGCCCTCTCTCTGGTGAGAGGAAGGCAATCCAGCTTCTGTAGTATTTCTCAAAGAAGTCGTATATTTCTCCTGCTGAGGTAAACAGGCTCAGACATCTTCCCATGCCAGAACTTGCTTGGAGCTATCAGCCTTCCAGGGGTTATTAGTATAACATTTTAAACAAAAAAAGGGAAATATTTGAAGATGGTAATGAAATTGTAAAATTGTAAACCAAATCAATAGTCACTATAAGAAACTCTGAATATCATACTTCTAAAAAAGAAATGTATTATTTAAAGCAGTGGTTCTCAAAAGTAGCTGGACATTAGTCTGAAAAGATCTCAGAGTTTGGGTTAAAGTTAGGGTGACACAGAATTACATCAGGATCTCTGGGGATGGAACTGAGTTATCAGGTTTTTTTGCGGGGGGGGGGGGGGGTTAATCTCCCCAGAGGATTCTAATGTGCAACCAAGGTTGAGAATCTCTGATTTAATGCTACCAAGTAAAAAAAATTTCCTAAGGTTGAGTCTGGAAATCTGTATTTTCAGAAAACAGCCCAGATAATGCTGATGATTGACCATATTGGGAATCACTGGCTTAGGACACGTTAACGTCCCAATAAAATAGCTGAGAGCCTTTATTTATAGTTACAAAGTCTAAAGAAACATTGCCAGTGGAGCTTTCAGACAAAAAATAGTTGGTAATAGTTTGGATTCCAGATCACAAAATTGGAAACAGATTCTTAAGATCTCATTATTTACTAACCAATAGACAACATAGGTTAGTAAATAATGTTTAAAGTTGGAGGTTTAAGGTAAAATTTAAATGTCTATTTCCTGCTTCCATTATACTTAAATCATAACCTTTAACACTGAGCCAACATAATTTGTCTTTTCCTACCAGGAATTATTTCCATAGGCAAACTGTATGAAACTCAGCCGTTTTAATACAGAAGAGACAGCACAAAAATCACTGCTATGTAGCAACCAAGCAAAAACAGTGCTGATTTATGAAACTTCACAGACTCAGAAATAGAAACAAAGCACTAAATATTCATGAAATCCCATACAGTGCCTGCACATAAGTTACATCTCAGTGATCTGTAACTTAGTTATAGGCAAAAAATAATAATCTGAGCACATTCAAACATATGGAACCTTTCAAGTGTTAAGTTTCACTAAATTTTGGTCTTATTTTATTTTGAGTCATAAATAAACTATGAACATGCTGTAAATGGTTGGCCATAATCTAAACCTCCCAAAGAAAAGTAAACAAAGATTTCATCAGAAAAACAAGAGAGCAACTATGGAAAGAAGGATTTAATGAAAATCTTCTCTGATTGCAGTGTTTTTAGAAAGTGGTAGAAGCTCTTTAAAGACACAAAGACACAACTGAAAGAAGCAAATAAAATTCTGTCATTCAACAAGGCAACATCATAAACCTATCATGCAAACATAATTAAAGTAAGAAAACAATCTGTGTCATGTACTCTTTGAATTAATCATAAATTCAAGATATAATCTGATAGTTAATACAATAATGAAGGAAATCTTAAATTTCAATGAGTTACCTTGCCAATTTTGGTTCCAGTTTCATAATGTAATTATCCCAATTTTATTTAACTATACCAATGACAGATGCAAACTTCAAATACAAACAGTATGCCTATATACCATGTTTAAAGTGGAAAGATCAAAAGCATACCACTGGTAAAATCTAACAATTCAACCCAAAATCTGTTTGTTTATTTATTTCAGATATATTATCTTTTTTAAAGAAATATAATTTAATTAATTGCTAAAAATTCATTCTTTTTATCCACTTTGCACCCTGTGTTTTTCTTCTTCAGTGTGTGATAAACCATAATTAACCCCAAGTAGCTCTGGAACATAGTGCTGTTCTTTAACAACTGTTAACAAACAAACAAACAAACAAACAAAAACTTCTTTAATTAGAAAAAATTTACAATCGAGATATACACTTCTGTGTGTGCGTGTGAAGGGAGGCTGTTTGTTTTCAAATGGGCTTAGTTTACCTGTGATACAAATAAATGCTCAGAGATAATGTACCACCTCCACTGAAATGCTTTTGTTCTTATAAAAGCAAGTGGGATACTGCGATGCATAAATAGTAGTTAAGCATTAGGAATGTGAGGTGACACATCCAGAATAAAACTATAAATAAATAAAACATGGGTCAGACCCACGTGAGCACAAATTGTTTAGATTCAGAGATTCAAGAAAGAGATGTACAGAGCAGTAAAAAGGATCAAAGGATTTAAAAACAAAACCTATAGTAAAAGCCTTGACAAAATGAGATTATTCAGCAAAGGAATTCTTTAATAATGGTTCTCAAGTATGTGAAGAGGATGGTATCAGCTGCTCTCCATCTTTACTGAGGAATGAATAAGTAAGAATAAGATTAATTCTCAAGAGAGCAGACTTAAGTGAGATATAAGAGAATATCTCAAATCAGTTATAGTTTTAAAAAGAGCAAATCATTCAAAGGATCTGTGGGATTTCCTTCCCTGGAGATATGTATAAGTAATGTATATATTCTTGTTCAAAATGTTTCAGTGATGTCTTGCTGGGAGGAATAGTCTACTATTACTGAAACTCAGGATAGGAAGATCATGTTTCCCAATCACCATTTATTGCTTTCAAATATTCTAAAAATGGAGACTTACTATATAGTTATAAGAAGTAAACATTGAAATATTTAAAAGATTTTATGATCTATAGTTAAAATATGCTTAATCCCGGTTAGATAAACTATGGAAAATGAGAAACCATCCTCTTTTAGTTAACCAATAATTTTCTACATGGCCTTATGACTAAACTTTTTTTAAAGAGACCTAACTCTATCCTTATATCTGGAGAAAACTTGCTATCATCAGGATGCATTAAGCTGTCAGTGTCTTCCCAACTCTCACCTGATAGAGGAGTACTTGGGTAAAGGTTCACTCTAGTTCAAGAAGTCAGATGGAACCAAGCTCTCTATGTAACGAACAGGCATACCTTCAGCATGTGACCCTCTCATTACAGCTCTCTCTAATCCCATGGGAGAGATATGGACACAGCAATAGTTTGCTGGCTCTACTACACTGTTATCACCCCTCCAGGAGGAAGATATGTGGCAAGTGAGAGAAGAACCTGGAGCAGGTCTCCAGTAGACCAATCCTGCTATCACTTTTCAAAACTTTCAGTGCTTGTCTGTATTCTGTACACATAAATAGCTAACATTTATAAAGTGTATATTTACATGCAACATACATATAATATATAAAGTACTGTTACTGATGGTTCATATTTGCTCTACTTATTTAATCCTCACAATCCTGAAAGGTTGGTACTATTATTGTCATCCTTTTAACAGATGAGGAAACTTTGGCAAAGACAAGTTAAGTAATTTGTCCAAAGCCACTGAGATGTTAAGCTATTGAGCCAGGATTCAAACGCAAACAGTCTGGCACCAGAGTCTGTGTGCAAATCCATAACATCAAACATCCATCCCCTCTGCTGTTGGATTAAACATACAGAAAATAAGAAATCAGCTATTTCTATTCTACTCCTTATACTTGGAAACATCATTAGTCACTAATTTTCTAGGCACCAAACACAGCACAGAACTCTCCAAAGTTAGTGAAAATAAAATATTGCTTTAAATTATTTATACATAATTTTCAAAAGATAAAATAATACCTCATTGTCATAAATTAATTTATCCACTGGCAAAACCTCTTTTCTTATGTCTACAAAAGGAAGGAAACAGATTGACACTAATAAGCTGTTTCTTGTTTTTCACAGTAGTGTATTTGAAAAGAGAGCTCATGAATTGAATTGATAAGAAGTAAATTAACATATAAGGATATGAAGCAGAATGTATTTACACAAAAAGTAACTGTTGGTGAAGTAAACTGCTAAAGTCAACAACAATCACAAGTAATATTTTTAAAGACAAATTACTAGAAGGTAGTACACAGAATATACATTCATTATATATATTTAGTCTCTCTTATCATTGACCTTAAGTTTATCATAAATATAAGAATAACCTTGATTTCAAAGGTCCTAGAAGACATGGGAAAACCAGGCTGGAACTGTAAATACCATGGTGCAAGCACACTCTAGCTAATTCAAAAAATGAGCCCCGTGTCTGAATGTCCCACAGTGAACTATTTCTGACAATTTCTCAGATTTCCAGTTTCTGTTTCTGCTAAATAGCCTGCAGACTTGTCCAGTCCAGTCTCTTTATCAGCCACCACGGCACAATCTCTGCTACCACTAGCCTTCCTAACATGGCTTCTCCACAGCGACAAGTGTTCTCTGCCTGTTCCAACTGCTGCTCGCTGCCTGCACCATTCTGCCCTCAGGGAGGGAATATGAGCAAAGGCTCATCCTATATTCTGGATACAAGAGCTAAGACTAGCTCTAATTATCTTAGGTTTCAGTTTTATAGACTTCATGGGTCAAGGGTAATGCAAGTTAAGGCCCAGGGCCTGCCCAAGGTGAGGAGTCTCATAGGAGACTTTCTACTCATTAAATTGGGACCCCAAAGCTCTCTATCTTCAGAATAATGGTGAATCAGAAGTAAACCTGCCTCCATGGTCTATAGGAGGGTGGGATGGTTTGTTGGTGAGCACAGCAGACAGCAGAGAAAAACAGTGTAAGAAACAGGGGTAAAAGGGTTGGAAGGTGTGGATTCCTGAGAAGTTGTGACCTTAGGCTACCCTTACATAGTTCTGCAGCCTGGGGTTATATCACGTTGACAGTCCAGGGAAACTTAAGGTAGTCGCAGACTAATAGCAACTCCATATAGGAGTCAGAAGCAAATTCTCTCTAGAAGAAAAACTTTCATTCTAGACTTCAAAGAATTTCCTCAAATAAGATTTCATATGCTATAATGGTACATATGCCATAATGGTACATAGCTAAGCATAAACAAGCACAAAAGAAAAAAGCCAGCATGAGCAAGAGAAATAGACAGCAGATACAGATTCCAAAAACTTCAGACATTGAAATTACCAAATGCATCTTATAAAACAGCTATTATACTATGTTTTTAAAAATAGTTTGAAATAAGAACAAGTTTGAAGATATGTTCAGAGAGCAATGAACTCTAAAAAGTGCCCCAGTAGAACTTTAAAAGGACTAAACAAAATGTCTTCAAATGAAAAATGCAATAATGAAAATTAAAAACTGTAGTTACACACACCTATTAGAATGGCCAAAATCCAGAACACTGACAACACCAAATGCTGGTGAGAATGTGGAGCAACAGGAACTTTCATACATTGCTGATGGGAATACAAAATGGTACAGCCACTCTGGAAAACAGTTTGGCGATTTTCTTACAAAACTAAATATACTCTTACTATACGATCCAGAAATCACACTCCTTGATATTTACCCAAAGGAGCTGAAAATTTATGCCCACACAAAACCTCCACACGGATGTTTATAGCAGTCTTATTCATAATTGCCAAAACTTAGAAGCAACCAAGATATCCTTCAGTAGGTGAATAGATACATAAACTGTAGTACATCCAGACAATGGAATACTATTCAGTGCTAAAAATAAGTGAGCTATCAAGCCATGAAAAGACATGAAGGAAACTTAAATGCATATTACTAAGTGAAAGAAGTCAATCTGAAAAGGCTACATATTGTATGATTCCAAAAATATGACATTCTGGAAAAGGCAAACTATGGAGCCAATAAAAAATCAGTGGTTGCCAGAGGTGAGGGAGGGGAGGAGAGATGAGTAGGCAGAGCACAGAAGACGTTTATGGTAGTGAAAATATTCTGTATGATACTATAATGATGGAGGTATATCATTATACATTTGTCCAAACCTATGGAATGTAGAACAGTATGAATGAACCCTAAGGTAAGCCATGAACTTTGGGTAATTATGATGTGTCAAGGTAGGTTCATCCTTGGTAAAAAGAAAAATGTACCATTCTGGTGAGCGATGTGGATAATAAGGGAGGCTATACCTGTGTGGGGCAGGGGGGTACATGGGAAATCTCTGTACCTTCCTCTCAATTTGTTGTAAAGTTGAACTGCTCTAAAAAAAATAAAGTTGTTTAAAAAACCCTCAATAGGGACTTCCCTGATGGCGCAGTGGTTAAGAATCCGTCTGCCAATGCAGGGGACACGGGTTTGATCCCTGGTCCAGGAAGATCCCACATGCTGTGGAGCATCTAAGCCTGTGTGCCACAACTACTGAGCTTGTGCTCTAGAGCCCGCGAGCCACATCTACTGAGCCCACGTGCCACAACTACTGAAGCCTGTGTGCCTAGAGCCTGTGCTCCACAACAAAGAGAAGCCACCACAATGAGAAGCCTGCACACCGCAATGAAGAGTAGCCCCTGCTCACTATAACTAGAGAATGCTCGCGTGCAGAAACGAAGACCCAATGCAGCCAAAAAACAAAAAACCCAAAAAGGCAGTGGGAAGTTGTCTCCATTAGTCTTTAAATAAATAAATAAATAAATAAATAAATAAATAACCCTCAATAAACTGGTCTTATAGCATAATAGACACATGAAAAGAGAACGAGTAAGCTAGAAGATAGGTGTGAAGAAGAGAGGCACAATACAACACACACACACACAAATTTTTTAAAGGAAACTGAAAGTGTGTGTATGTATACAGCACTTAACCACTCAAGAGTACATATTCTTCCTAGCACACATGGACTACTTATGAAAAGTGACCATAAAAAAAGTTTCAGCAAATTTCCAAGGGCTTAAATCACACAAAGTATGTTTTCTGTCTTCAGTACAATTAAGCTAGAAACTAAAAACAACACCAACAAGATATCTAGATGTTCCCTATACATCTGTTATTTAAGAAATAAACTAAATGGTCCCTGAAACAAAGAAATCATCATCAAAACTGGAAAATAGTTTTACCTGAATACCAACAGAAATACTATAAAAATATTACATATAAATCTTAAGTTAAAGCAGTACTTAGAAGAAAAATGTATACCTTTGAATATTAATAAATAAGCATATATCTCAAGAATTTTAAAAAAGAACAGCAAAATAAACACAAAGAAAGGATGAAAGGACATAATTAAAAATAATCTTAAAGTCAACAAAGTTTGAAATAAGCAGCCAGTGAGGGTGCATCAACAATTTCAACCATTAGTTTTTTTGGAAAAGACTGATAAAATGAATAGGCTTCTGGTGAAACTGATCAAAAAAAAAAAAATAGTTCCAAAAATCTAACACCAGAAATGACAAAGGGAATCATATTAAATAAAGATGCTGCAGATACAAAAAACATAATAAAAGGATATTGTGGGAAGCACTGTCAGTAAAATTTGAAAATTTAGATAAAGTAGGAAATTTTGTAGAAAAATAAAACAACAAAACTGACCAAAAAATGGAAATCTGAATATAACCAATAATCTATAACCTAAATGTAACTGATAACCATTAGCGAAATCGAATAAGTAGTCAAATATCTTCTGGTCCAGTTCCACTTAATGTCATAATTTCTACAACTTTTCCATAGGACAGAAAAAGATGAAATGCTCTCCAACTCATACATAGCTAGTATAATCTTGTTTTCTTAACCTAATAAGTACAGACAAAGGATTATGGGCCAAATTCTCTCATAAAGATACATGAAGACATTCTAAATAAAATATTACCTAACTGAATCAAGTAATACATAAAAAGGACAATATATCATGATTAAATTGGGTTGATCCCATGAATGAGGTCTGTTTAACATTAGAAAAGAAATCATTGTAATTTACAATATTAAGAGGATAACCAAGAAAAATCATATTATAATCATGAAAGATGCAGAAAAAAAGCACTTGACATAATCCAAGTCCCTTTCTTGATCAAAAAAAAAAAAAACGAAGAAGAAACTTTCAACAAACTAATAACAGGAAACAACCTTATAGAGTATATCCTGATAAAATACAACACACAAACATCATACATAATGGCAAAATATTAAAAGTTTTCCCTTTTCAGATTAGAAGTAAGTCAAGAATGGCCACTGTCACCATTTCTAGTCAACCTGACATTAGAGGTCCTAACCAGCATCACAAGGCAAGAAGGGGGAAAAGTATAAGAAATAGATCAAAGAGCCATATTGTCATTTATTTCCAGATGATATATGGCCTATATAGAAACTTTTAAAATCCACAAATGACTTTTAAGAATGGACACTGGGAGGGAGACGCAAGAGGGAAGACATATGGGAACATATGTTTATGTATGACTGATTCACTTTGTTATAAAGCAGAAACTAACACACCATTGTAAAGCAATTATACCCTAATAAAGATGTTAAAAAAAAAAAAAGAATGGACACAAAATTTAAACTATGAACTATATTACTGTGTAACAGAAAATACAATTTCCAGTAGATATCATTTAAATCATATAAAAATGAAGTACCTGGAAAAATGGAAAAATGTATATCTGAGAAAAATTACAGGAACTTACTGTCATTTTAAAGAGTAATTTAAAAGAGAAATAGCATGTCCATGGATTTGCAAACTTAATATTATAATGTCAATTTTCCCTAATTGATTTACAGATTTAATGTAATTCCAATCAAAATCCCAACAAAATTCTAAAATGTATGTGGGAGTACATGGGAACAAAATACCCTTGAGGAAGAACAATATGTAGTCCATAGGGGTCTACTCATTCTAACATATATTTAAATAGAGAAATTCTTTTGTTTTTACTTATTGTTTTGTTTCGTTTTGTTTATAAACTGATATACAGACCTTCCTGAACTTACGATGTGGTTACATCCCTATAAACCCACTGTAAATTGAAAATATCATTAAGTCAAAGATGCATTTAATAACCTAACCTACCAAGCATCACAGCTTAGCCTAGCCTACTTTAAATGTGCTCAGAACACTTACATTAGTCTATGGGCAAAATTATTTAACACAAAGCCTCTCATGTAATTTATTGAATATTGTACTGAAAGTGAAAAACTGAACAGCTGTATCGGTAGAAATTTGTTGTAAGTGCATATCTCATGGCTGACAGGGAGCTGCAGCTGCTGCCCCTGCCCAGCATCACAAGAGAGTACTGTACCACATATTGTTAGCCCAGGAAAAGATAAAAATTCGAAGTTTAGTTTCTAATTAATGCATATTGCTTTTGCACCATGGTAAAGTTGAAAAATTGTTAGTTGAACCAGCATAAGTTGGAGAGTCTGAAAAATGGTTTCCTCCCAAAAGGCAACATCAAATCAAATCAGCAAGTATTCACTCTGTACAATACTTGGTATCATCATGGACAGACAAGTGGTTTTCAGAGTTTGACAAAAAGATCCTTCTCAGTGATGAACACTGTAAGAGGCTCAAGGAGGGAGGAGAAATGGGATAATAAATAGGAGAGCCTCTTAATTTCAATCAATTCTTAGTGCGCTAATAGGTAGAAATTAATTTTTAGATGTTCAAATATCTAATGGATTTTTAAAACTCCCCAAATAACAAGAATTCACATCTTACACATATTGGTCAAAGTATTTCTGTAACATAATACAGGTATTTTAAGTTGAAGGATATATGTGTACTGTTCATAAAGAATTATGTGATATTCAAAAGCACTATTCATATGTAGAAAAGAACATGAAAAGATCTAGAAGCCAAATAAAATATGCAAAATTACAAGGGCTAGTGAAATGAGCAGAAGCAAAATAAATCAACTATTACCTTTTATTTTCCCAAAATAAATAAATGTTAATGATGCATACCAGTGGTTCTCACAAGTGTGGACACCAGAATGGCAGCATCAGCATTACCTGGTGTCTTGTAAGAAACATGAAGTCTGAGTTTCCACCCTGGACCTACGGATCAGTAACTCTGGGGATGAGGCTCAGGAATCTATATCTCACACTCCCTACTGGTGATCCTGCTGCCCTTGAATCTTAATATAATTTTCTTTTTTTTTTTTGGTGTGCAGGGATTGAGTCCATGCCCCCTGCAGTGGAGGTGCAGAGTCTTAACCACTGGACCACCAGGGAAGTCCCCTGCTGCCCTTGAAGTTGGAGAATCACTGAACCATTTCAAACCACGCTGCACTCTTTTTTTCTCATGTGAATGGACAACTGGGTTTAATGTTTATTATGAAGATTAAATAAATTATCATAATGGAAGAGAAAAAATAAAAAGTACTTAAAATAGGTTTAAATAGCATAAATGGAGCTTGCATTTTGTCAAAATATAATTAACATGAGTATCTTTTTACTAATTTCATGAAACTAATATTCTACATGAGAAGGGAAAGATCCATACCTGCTTTAAAATACTTAAAAATATTTCACATAAATATTAGGGAGATATTTTCTTATTTGCAATTTACTAGTTATGGAACCTCTCCATACATTGCCTTATCTGTCATTACAATTATGTATTATTCAGCACACCTAACCTCATTATTATTCCAAGACTATTATTTCATACTAAGATTTTTAAGTTCATTAGAAATTTTTTTTTAATTCCAAAGTGTGTTTCAAAAATACCGTCACGAGTCTAACATAATACTCAAAATTAAAGTCGCATTTCTGAGTAACAAAATTTTGTCTTTTTCTCCTATTTGTTTCACTCATATTTATTTACCTAATCACCATCTTCACGTCTATTGTATAAAATGACAGATTTCCAACTAAAAACTCAGTAAACAAACACGGTAGTCAACCTAAATTGTAAACAATCACAAAACAAACTTTAAAGCATTTCTACCAATGTAAAGCTCTGTGGGAAACTGTCTTCTCAAAGTATTATAGATGATTATTATGAACAAAAGAAATGAGGTAAGGTAATGTTACAATAATGATCTGGAACTCTGAGTCAAACGAGGATTAAAGGCACAAAGAAACTCTTCCTAATAAACAAGCAGATAACGGCTGGAAAGAAAAACATGTTCCTTTTGGAAATTAACTGCCATACATTCTCAAACTACACAAAGCTGCCATAAAGAACATCTAAATCTGTCCTTGTTTGTAACATGTGTTGTGACAAGATTTGACAGTTTATCAAAGACCTGTAATTGTCACCTAAGCATCTAGCATTTTGTCAACTGCAAGCGTGTTTAGTGAAAGCATTTATTTTACTTATAATACAACAACTATTTTTCTCCACTTTCTGAAAGAACCGACTGACTTTCTTTTCTCCTTAGTTGATCAAGCTGCATCAGGGCTCTCTTTGAATTATTTATGTTGGAATCGTGAAGGGTAAAAGAATAATCGGTAAAGCAAGAAACTATTCCCAAGGTAATAGATATATTCTGGGTATTAACTCAAAAGACCTTCAAAATACAACAATTCTCACAGACCTGTAGAGATGACATTTAAATATGCTTGCCTTGGGAAGGAGAAAGATAAGGCATTTTCTCTATGCCACAATTTTTGTTTCCAGAGTAATTTATTAGCAACATCTTAAATAGAGAGAATGTGTTGTTCAATGGGCATCATTCCTACCTATAACCTTTGTCAGAAACAGTCAATGATAAGATAGATGTCTTTCTCAACCTACAGAGACTAAAATAAACAGGAGCTAAATCCCCTTACAATAGACCCATGTAACAGAAATATCAGAGTAATGAAGATATTTCCATGACACTGCTAATCGTTCATTTCTTTCTGGAAATAATTCTTAAAAGCAAAAGAATTTTCCAGTCTCAGCTTTGGAGTTTTGTTCCTTGTTGTAGTTGTTCGACGAAAGAGTAAAATTTTGTGCAACAATTTCTACATAACCTTTTGATTTTTTTCCTTCATTCTGATAAACCTCAAAGAAAAGGCCTAGACATGGTATAGTGAGAAAAGCCCTGTTTGGAAATTCAGGGATTCTGCGTTCTAATCCATATTCTCTCTAATTAGCTGTTAGATCCCAGGCAACTTGCTTCGTTTCTCTGGGCCTCGGTTCCCTGTCTGTGAATTAGGATGCTAGACCGGGTGGTTTCTAAGGTCATTTCCATCTTTAACATTTTATGATTCTAGACAAATCCCTGAAACTGTGAGGTGTTGCAACAGCCAGAGCATGGATTAAAAATGGCAGCAACACAAAAATTTCTCCTGCTTAACACCTCAAGGAAAACGCAAGCAACTATCGGTTTTTAAAGTTTACATTAGCGTTCAGTCCAATTTAGTAATAATAAGTCGATTTAAAAACCTGTTTTGTTTTTCTTTAAAAACTGAAAAATGTGTGACACATTTAGAACACTAAGAATCATTTTAATTAAAGCTGCAAGTACTTTTTAGTGTTGCTAAATTAAGACAGAATTTTCTTTAGAAATCACTGTATGTAGTCTTGGCTGAAGATGAGAATTATATTGTATAGGTGGGTCTGTTGATTTTATAATAGGAAAGAACATGAATGAAGAGTTGTGGACTGAAATGAGCCTGCATATACGGTCAACCATGAAGAGTTTGAACTGAAGAGAAAAGCATGTTGATGTCTCCAGAGATGTGGTTGGATCAGCAGCAGGACATTTTGATTTAGCCTTTTTGACATAGCTGTTTTTATGTTTTATACTAAGCACATTTAATATATAAAAACACTGTTTTCTAGCAATGTGTTTCACAGAAATTGCCAAATCTTATCCATTTCTGTTGCCTCCCCCCATTCCTTACCTCATTCCTGATCTTATCCTATCCATGAACCAAACCCAGCAGGGAAGCTCAAAAGTGGGGTGTGAAGATACATTCAACAAATTATTTAGTAATTTCAAAATATTATAAAATGATGATTTGGTTTTAGGCTAAATAAAAATATCCCAGAACCAAATGTTAAACACACAATTAGTAGGATAAAACTTTATGATCTCTATCTGATGTTTCCACTACTTTTATGACACAGTTTATTGTTGAAATTCCTGGTATCTATGATCTCTACCACTTCTTAGCCCTTACTCCAACCCCCAATGCATTTGGAAACTGTGTACTTAAAATTTCCTAAAAAAGACATATATATTTTGTTAGTCTTTTTTAAATTATAAAAGTAATGAAAGTTCAATACTACATTAATAGATGTCAATAAATTGTGACATATTCATCCCCAAGTACAACCAACCTACTCCCCTCTGCAAAGGTAATCATAATAAAAAGGACTTCCTTAATGATTTGATGCTTTGACTATTACTTAATTTTAAACACATAAATATCATACTATGCATATTTTTGTGAATGATTTTTTTACATTTAAAAATATCTTGGATCACCTCACACTGGTCAGAACGGCCATCATCAAAAAATCTACAAACAATAAATGCTGGAGAGGGTGTGGAGAAAAGGGAACCCTCTTATACTGTTGGTGGGAATATAGCTTGATATAGCCACTATGGAGAACAGTATGGAGGTTCCTTAGAAAACTAAAAATAGAACTATCATATGACCCAGCAATCCCACTACTGGGCATATACCCAAGAACCATAATTCAAAAAGAAACATGCACCCCAATGTCCACTGCAGCACTATTTACAGTAGCCAGGTCATCGAAGCAACCTAAGTGTCCATCAACAGAGGAATGGATAAAGAAGATGTGGTACATATATACAATGGAATATTACTTAGTCATAAAAAGGAATGAAATTGTGTCATTTGCAGAGACGTGGATGGACCTAGAGACTGTCATACAGAGTGAAGTAAGTCAGAAAGAGAAAAACAAATATCGTATGTTAATGCATATATGTGGAATCTAGAAAAATGGTATAGATGATCTTATTTGCAAAGCAGAAATAGAGACACAGATGTAGAGAACAAACCTATGGACGCCAAGGGGGAAGGGGGAGGAGGTGGAATGAATTGGGAGATTGAGATTGACATATATACACTACTATGTATAAAATAGATAACTAATGAGAACCTACTGTACAGCAAAGGGAGGTCTACCCAGTACTCTCTGGTGACCTAAATGGTAAAGAAATCCAAAAAAGAGGGGATATATGTATATGATTCACTTTGCTGTACAGCAGAAATTGACACAGCAGTGTAAAGCAACTATACTCCAATAAAAAAATAAATAAAATTTTTAAATGAAAAAAAGTAAATAAAATATTTTGGAGACACTTCCATATGACTTCTTCCATATGACTACTGCGGTCTCTTTAATGGCTGCCTGTGTATGTACAATACATTATCTGATAATTTAGCTATTGACAGACATTTTTGGTTTCCATATTTTGCTTTTATAAGCAATTCTAGAGAGGTTACTGTTTGTCATTCATCATCTTATACCCTGTAAATGGGGCAACACCTGACACAGAACACCTCGGGAAATATTGACTAAATGGATTAATACAGCAAAAAATACTGTTATCAATATACTTTGTGAATCTTTCTATTGAGTAGATTCCTAGAAGACACGTTGAGCCGTATGTTATGTACTCAATTTCCCTTGCAAAATCTACACACTTACACTTTCCATTAGACTAGAAGGAGTTATCTATTTTATAATTTTGGCTTACCTGGTATGTGAAAATGAACATCAATTTCTTGATTTGTAGCATTTTTTCATACGTTTGTTCCTACTTATCTTTTTCTCACTCAGTTGGAAGAACTCTGGGCACGTTCTCCACATTTCCTCCAGTCCAGAACTTTCCTTTCAAAGCTACGTGTTTTGCCTTGTAGAAATTTTACATTTTTACATATTCAGATTTAAGCTGCCCTTGGAAACTAATACAAGCACTAATAGAGGAGGAAAAAAAAAATCCACGAACTGAAAAAAGATTTGGTTTTTTTTTTTTTTTTGCGGTACGTGGGCCTCTCACTGTTGTGGCCTCTCCCGCCGCGGAGCACAGGTTCCGGACGCGCAGGCTCAGCGGCCACGGCTCACGGGCCCAGCCGCTCCGCGGGAGCTTCCCGGACCGGGGCACGAACCCCCGTCCCCTGCATCAGCAGGCGGACTCTCAACCACTGCACTACTAGGGAAGCCCAAGATTTGATTCTTTAGTTTTGAAGCGTGAACTGGATGCCAAGAAGGAATTTTTTTTTTTTGAAGACCCAGAAGGCAGTTTAGAGCGGCGCACATCCGGAAGAGACCGGAACAGCTGAGTAACAACCGGAGCTCTCGCGCCTCTCTAGGAGCTGGAATAGTCTATGGTCTGACCTCTGTTCCTTTCTCAACTGCAGGGGTGATCACCGGACGTAGAGAGCCTAGGGCAGTTGACCAAAATGCCAATCAAAATCTTCAGCGGCAGCTCCCGCCAGGACTTATCCCAGAAAACTGCCGACCGATTGGGCCAGGAGCTGGGCAAGGTGGTGACTAAGAAATTTAGCAACCAGGAGACCTGCGTGGAAATAGGCGAGAGTGTGAGGGGATGTCCACATATTGCAGAGTGGTTGTGGCGAAATCAACGACAATCGAATGGAGCTTTTCATCATGATTAATGCCTGCAAGATTGCTCCAGCCAGCCGAGTTACTGCAGTCATCCCGTGCTTCCCCTGTGCCCGCAGGATAAGGAGGATAAGAGCCGAGCCGCAATCTCCGCCAAACTTGTAAATACGCTGTCTATAGCAGGTACAGATCGTATCATCACTATGGGCCAACGCTTCTCAAATTCAGGGCTTTTTTGATATCCCAGTAGACAATTTGTATGCAGATCCAGCTGTCCTGAAGTGGATAAAGGAAAATATCTCTGAGTGGAGGAACGGCATGATTGTCCCTCCAGATGCTGGTGGAGCTAAGGGAGTGACCGCCGTTGCAGAAAGACTGAATGTGGACTTTGCCTTGATTCACAAAGAACCGAAGAAGGCCAATTAAGTGGACCGAAAGGTACTAGTGGGATATGTGAAGGATTGTGTGGCTATCCTTGTGGATGACATGGCTGACCCTTGTGATACAATCTGCCATGCAGCTGACAAACTTTTCTCAGCTGGAGCCACCAGAGTTTATGCGATCTTGACTCACGGAATCTTTTCTGGCCCGGCCATTACTCACATCAACAGTGCAGGCTTTGAAGCAGTAGTAGTCACCAATACCATACCTTAGGAGGATAAGGTGAAGCATTGCTCCAAAATACAGGTGATCGACATCTCCATGATCCTTGCCGAAGCCATCAGAAGAACTCACAATGGGGAATCTGTCGTCTACCTGTTCAGCCATGTCCCATTGTGACAGAATAACGTTGGGGTTGTTGTATTTTAAATAAAATAAGATGAAATAAAAATATACCCTGACCGTTGGTTTCCCTTTGTGTTTGATGAAAAGTTCGGCAGAAGACCCTGTTTGTTCCAGCATGGCTTTCTACATCCCACATCATGTATATTAGATGCTTATTTTAGATTGGAGAAAGACAGATTAAGAATAATTGCTGGAATATCCTATCTGGGTTGTCTCATTCTGGTTTCTTTGATGATTTTGTGAGCCTTGCAGCTGTAACTACAGTTCAGCTGCTGACTTCAGACTTTGAAGGTGTTGTGTGGAGTTGTATGAAATTAATTGGGGAAACTTAGACTACTTTACATGTGAATGCTTCAGGGTTCACTTTGTTCAGAACAACTAAAAATGCAACCAACCCAATCCACCACCACCACATCTCAATCCCACCAACCCCCTCTTATTCCCTGTATTCTCCTCCCCTCTTCCCCATTTGTCACAAGTTCTCCAAGATCCGTGCTAAATTAATCAAGAGTCCTGTGCAACCCAAACCTAGTTCACGTGGTTGCTGAGCCATCTGCAAGGCGAGAGCAGCAGCTTTCAGCTTGAACAGCCATTGGGTAGGATTATGAGAAAAGACTGCAAAGTGCAGCAAATGCTTCACGAGAGGAAGAAGATAAATCTGTCACCATCTGTTTGGAGAGTACATGTTTTGGATTCTCCAGTGTACCTGTTCTTTTTGATTTAGTTTTACTTCTAATCATCTTGACATTTTCCTGGTCAAACATCCTGTTGGATCCAAATTATCAGTGTACCAGTCTTCTGGAAAGCAAATCCACTTCCTGCTATATAGTCTCTAAAATTTTCATCAGATGTTTTTGCTGTAGCTAAATCTTAGCCTGCTACTGCCATGGTAGTAGATTTTAGGTGGTGTTGTAGTACCTTTTGATTAAGCATTTAATTTTAATCTTTCTTCCTTGCCTCTCAGATGACTTCAGATTTATATTTTAAAACTTACGTTATTGTCTCTTGTAGGGGAAACCAATAAAAAGTCTGCATGTATGTGAGAAAAAGTCCACATTAAGATATATCCTGAAATTTCTGATTCCCAAGAAAATTCAGACAGGCCCTAAAAGTTTCTGAAAGGTAAAATGTAAGATAGTTCTAAAGAAATAATATTCAGTTGCTGTCAGAATTCTCATTTGATCTCTCAGGTAATAAGCAAAATGGAACAATATTTTTGCAGTTCTAAAGGAATATTCCTTTTAACTTAAATTTGTGTGCTTAGCCAAACTATTATTTAAGTTTGAGGACAAAATTAAGGCATTTTTATATATTAAAAGACTCAGAAATTTTACCACCATGAATGCTTCCTGAAAGTATCACTTGAGGATACTGAAAACAACAAGTATGTACAACTAGGAGGAACACATGGAGTGAAAGAGATAATGGTGAGCAAAAAAAGAAGTGAAACTGATAAAATTTTTCGTGAAATTATTATGAATATTATCACAATTATTAAGATAAAATTCACGTAAAAATTGAACCACAATGTAAAGCAAATTATTTTAAAATCTGTAATAAAATAGTTTAAAATATTTTTAATTTAAAATAATTTTTTTCCTAAGTATCTTCATATACATGTTCATCAAACAGTGATGCTTATAATGGGCTTCTTAATGTCAGTTGTCATTTATCAATATCTAGCTCCTTGATGATCTTAACTTTCTGCTTTCTTGACTATATCCTGGAAAGCACTTCCAGCCTTCTTAAAACTTCCACCGTAAGCACCATTATAACATTATAACCTTGTTTATCTGAAGCATATCTGATGTTACTTTTACACATACAAGCAGTCATTTTGGACAAACTGTTCTCAGAATACAAAATAGATGAAAGAGGCCATACCATAGTAAATACCACATACTGCAGAATATATTCACCTCATGGTTAGCAAAGTAGCAGTTTCCATAGCTGAAAGCGATAGTGTGCTTATGCTTATTGACCAAAAACTGTTTTAAACACTCAATAGTATTACATACCAGCTCATATGTATGATAAAACTGGCATATCATGTCATTGGATAAATAATGCACTGATCAGTCAATGATGCCGGATAACTGACTACTAATTGGGGCAGCATTTTTTTTTTTGTTTTTGTCTTTAAATGATGCACAAAAATAAATTCCAGAAGGAATGGTTATAAGGAACAAAACTGTAAAACACTGGAAGAAAATGTGGAATAACTTCTGTACTCTTGTAATAGAGAATTTATAAAAATTTATATAAGATGAGATTGAGGCATGACTTCTAGGATTCTACAGGCAGGAAATAGGCTGATAGAGCTACTCAGTTGCAGACTTGTGCTACCCTTTGTGAAAAATAAAGAATGACTCTAAGGGCAGAGATGACAAGAGTGGTACAGAGGTCAGAAGTTTCATTGAGAGAGGGCTAGAGGCTGACTGAGCCTCTGCTGTGAACCCAGAGGCTGATGGAGCCACTGTCGCAGGCCCAGAGGCTGGAGCTGTGGACCCAGCAAGTGGAGCATCAAGCCACAGATAATTACTCCCAGTCCTTAAAACCTAAAGAAATTTGCCCTGCTGGATTTCATACTTTCTTGGGTTGTGCAACCCCTTTGTTCCTTTAAATTTCTCCGTTTGGGAATGAGAGTGTATATCCCATGCCCGTCCCACCATTGTATTTTAGAAGCAGATAACTGCTTCACCAGTCCCCATATGGAGAAAAGTTTTGCTCCAGGATGGTTTACACTCAGAGTTTCGCTTGTCTCTGATTCAGATAATTTAATAATGAGATTTAGGACTTTTGATGAGATTTTGAACTTAGGGTTGATGTTGTAATGGATTGAGACTTTGGTGGAATGTTGGGATGAGGTAAATGTGTTTTGTATGGATGTGGGACAGATGTGAGTTTGGCAGGGGCTAGAGAGCAGACGGTAGTGAGTTGAATAGAGGCCTGCCTCACGAAAGACAGATCCATGTCATAGCCACCTGAACCTTATTTGGATAAGGTGTCCTTATTGAGATAAAGGGTCTTTGTAGGTTTAATTAGGTTTAGGTTTCAGATGAGATCATCCTGGATTTAGGGTGGGCCTTAAAAACAATGACAGGTGTCCCTATAAGTGAAAAGCAGAGGGAGATTTGAGAGAGAGACGCAGAGGAGAAAGTGACATGAAGATGGAGCCAGATATTGGAGTGAGGCATCTGCAAGCCAAGGATTGTCAAGGATTACAGCAGCCACCAGGGGCTAAGGGAGAGGCATGGGACAGATTCTCCCTCAGAACCTCCAGAAAGGGCCAAGTCTACTGACACCTTGATTTCAGGCTTTTGTCCTACAGAACTATGACAGAATAAGTTTCTGTCATTTTAAGCCATCCCGTTTGTGATCATTTGTTACTGGAGCTGTAGGAAACTAATACAGTGTTTATACCAGGAAATGGAGTGCTGCTGTAACAAGTACCTAAAAATGTGGAAGTGGCTTTGGAATTAAGTATTGGGAATAGGCTTGGAAGACGTTTATTTTAATGTACTCTTTATTTTTAAAAAGTTAAACAGAAGATAGATTTCAAACTTACGTTGTGTTTGGATGGTCTATACAAACTTCAAGGTGAAGACGGCATCATTCTCTATGACATTCTGGATTTGCTGCAGGTGTTCTTCTATCTAAATGGAGGATTTTGCAGTGCAGCTTGGGGTGCGATCATTAGTTACTTTATGAGAAAATTGATTTCTGTGGGTAACAGTAACTCGGTGCAGCTCAGCATCCATGAATTTAGAGAATATAACGTAGTAATCTATGGAATGCTTACTGAGCGAGGCAGAAAATTCTAACCTTGGTAAGCCACTGGATCTATGGCCTTTCCCTTTAAACATGATAAAATGACTTTCAAAATAACATTCTTCAAATTTATGAGGTAGTGTGTCTGCTACACTATAAAATACATTTAAATTATGATGTTAAGTCATCATTTTATGCTAGAAAGGGACTGTCTTTGGACTTAGCACTGCCTATGATTTTTGGCTAGGTTCCTGAAAGGCTTGGAAGAATTTTGAGGTGCATGATAATAAAAGCCTAGATGACTTTGAAGAGACTGTTGGTAGAAATAGAGACATGAAAGGAGATTCTAGGCAAAGCTCAGAAGGATGTGAAGAGGATGATGTAACTCACAGATCCAATCTACCATCTCAGCAGAAGGCAGGAATGGAAATAGTTATCCAGGAAGGATTGGTAAGGTACCCTCTTATCTCATTGTGGGGACCCCATGACAGGCACAAAATCAAAGGGTACAGAGACAGGAGAAAATAAATGAGTGCTGTCATTGGGAGCTATTATTCAACCTACTACACTGCATCTTTTCCCTTCTCTGTTTATGTTTTTTTGGATCCCCTATTAGATGGGTATTTTATTTTCTGGATATATCTTCCCTATCTTATAACTTCCTCATATTTTTCATCATTTTATTCTTTGTCACTGGGTTGGTGGTTAATTCTTTAATTTGATCCTCCAGTTAATTCAGTCTTCAGTTAATTCTATTAGTAATTAATTTTATTATTCATCCCATCTATTGAATTTCCTTTCAATATCAAGCAACCCTACTTTTAATTTTCACATACTCCTTTTGTTTTTGACAGCTTCCTCTCTTTTTTTTATGGTTGATATCATTGACATTATTTTTCATTTTATGGAATACAATATCTCGATTCTCTTTGTAGATTTTAATTATATTTAACTTTTAATTCTACTTCCCAGTATTAGCTGTTTTATTGAGGACACACAGTAGTGGAGAGAAAGAAGTATAGCAGGGGGCCTTTCCTTTGTGATGGATATTTTGACTTCTGGCTGCAAAGATTTCCTAGCTATTGGGGTGACCATAACTTACTTTGGATACTGCACTTTTCAAGCCTAAAAGCCCACATGAAGTTATCCCCTCTCACTTTTAAGAACCAAACTCACAAATTGTCTCTTGTGGCAAAATTCTGAAGTCTACTGGTCTAAAAGTTGGAGACAGTCACAACCATTCCACTGCTCTTTAATGTTTTAATTTAATTCAATAAATTGCTCATAGACCCTTCCCTTTCTCAATACCCAATAACCCTTTGAGAGTTTTTCTAGAAATTTGCTACACAACTTCCTTTTGGGGGCTTATTTTATCTCTATGAACATCCAGCTCTTCAGTTCTATTGGGAAAGAGCTGGCAATTGGTTTCCATATACTTTATATTAACTGGGAATTGTTTACTTTTCTGGTCTTCTGATGGTTTCCCTTCAGACTAAGTAAATATTTATTTGTTTTTATTGACCTCCCTCATTCTCCTTGATCTTTCTAAAAACCATTACAAAATTTATAACTATTTTCTTATCAAGGTGCCTTCTTCACTTGACTTGTTTTTGTTTTTTTGTTTTTTTTTGTTTTTTGTTTTTTGCGGCACACGGGTCTCTCACTGTTGTGGCCTCTCCCGCTGTGGAGCACAGGCTCCGGACGCGCAGGCTCAGCGGCCATGGCCCACGGGCCCAGCCACCCCGTGGCACGTGGAACCCTCCTGGACCAGGGCAGGAACCCGTGTCCCCTGCATCGGCAGGCGGACTCTCAACCACTGTGCCACCAGGGAAGCCCCTTCACTTGACTTTTTATGACACTATAGTACAGGTACTTTCCTCCCAACTCTTGGCTCTTGTCAGACTTCTTCCCCGCCATCCCGCTGATATAGCTCGTTTCAGCTGCTGTGGGCAAATCAGAAGGGTTGAGCCTTCTTCATACACTAATGTCTAAGGTAAGCACTTGCTTACCCTAATATCATCCTTCAGATTCCCTCTGTACTTCTGCCAGACTTATTCCTAAAATATTACTTTCATAACTTTAATCCCATAATCAAAAGTTTCTATTTTTTTTCATTATTTACAGAAAAATCCACCCTTGGTTTTCATGTATAGCCATCAAAATCTGGTCCACTACTCCCAATATAAACTTTCCACTTCATTCTTATTGATCTATTCATTGCCCCAGAAAATACCTGCAAATCTCTACCGTAATTCCTCTATACAATTCAACTAACCTCCAGTAGCCTCACTATTATCCTCCACTTGACTAAATCTTACCTTTCTTCAAGGCCTATTTCTTTTACAAACATCTCAATATCTGATCGCTTTCTCTCTCCCATAAATTCCTATTGTGTGCAGCATTCTCTACAACATTGCCTTCTCTTGTGAGATTAATTTGGGTAGTCATTAAGGATTGGGAATATTTCATATATTCTTTGTACCTTTATGATGCTTCCTATAATGTTTAATACTAAGCAGTCAGATATTATGCTTCAGTTGATTTTTAAAAATTGATATAAATCTTACCTAATGGTGGGTAAACCTAAAAATGTCTAAGTGTCTTAAATACCAACCTAAAGGTTTTTATTTATTTAAAAAGCAATAGGGAACTATTGTAGCTTTTTCGATATGTTTTCTGTAGATGACTTTTGCAGTGAAAATAGTACTTTCTGAAAAGAATGTCTCAGCATTGTGCAAACTGAACTGGACTAGAACGCCTATGCAACTGGGAGACCAAATGAGTCCAGGTGGGCTCCATTTTGAGAAATTAAGCCAACGTAATATTTTTTTAGATTTATAGTAAACAAAGAAGCCCTCATTTTCCTAATCCCTAATGCACACATGGGTTGTTTACTGGAATTCATTCTGAGTGTAATTTCTAAACGTAACACTGACAGTATCTCTTATCAGATGACATGATTAATGATGTTTTCTTCAGAGTGGCTTCAGTTAGTGTTTAGTAAGATGCTTCCCAAATCCTAATTCTATTTCAAAGATACAGTCAGATGATTAGACTTATGAGCACCCTGCAAGAATCAGAAAAGATAAGGCAGTGATCAGTTTTAAATAATACATTTTACCCAAATTTAATTATTTTGCAACCAGTGACTCTATTCTCTGTTTTTATACTTGTCATTGTTTCCTTCTTTTCTAGGTAAACCATTACTTTCTTTACCCTGATTTCACTGCAGATGCTATGCAATGACTGGCATAACTCATTGCTTAGAGCAAAGAAAGAGCTAGGATCCTCTGTTTTACAAAATTAAAGAGTTTGGTTGTCAGCTAGGCAATGAATCTGCTTCACAGATTTAAAACTGTGCTTTTGGGGCTTCCCTGGTGGCGCAGTGGTTGGGGGTCCGCCTGCCGATGCAGGGGACACGGGTTTGTGCCGCGGTCCGGGAAGATCCCACATGCCGCGGAGCCGCTGGGCCCGTGAGCCATGGCCGCTGAGCCTGTGCGTCCGGAGTCTGTGCTCCGCAACGGGAGAGGCCACAACGGTGAGAGGCCCGCGTACTGCAAAACAAACAAACAAACAAAAACTGTGCTTTTCTTCCTTCTCTTTGCTTGCCATTTGGCTTGTTCAGTTAACAGCCCTACCACTTAAGAGAGGATTAAAAGGACACCGGCCCTGTGAAGGTCTCCAGGAATGACATACCATGCAGGGGACCAGCAAGGGCAAAGACTTTGAGGTGGGAGCCTGCATGTATTAGAACAACAGAAAGAAGACCAGTCTGGCTGGAGTAGCGTGGGCAAGAGGGAAAGCAGAATGAGATTAGGTCAGTAAGTTGGGCAGAGCCAGATAAAGTAGGTAAGTTATCACCTGCTCTGAATTTCTCTGATCACCAGTCACCATCAAATTGATCTATTGTTTGCCCCTGGCCTGTAAGTACTCAAATCTTTACTGGGAAGATTATGTCTTAAATCATTACTGCTTAATAATGCAATGTTTGTCTTTCACAGGGGCTTTCTGAATGCAAAAGCAACTCAAGTATTCCCAGACTTGCCAGATGATAAAATTCCTGACTTCCCACTTTTAACCTCCTGAATCTCCAGGGAGACCTGGAAAACAATATTTTCAAACAATTAATCTAGACGATTCTTATGATGATTCAAGCTTAGGAAATACTAAGTCCTCAAAGTGAAATTAATAGAGAGAATTTTGACTGTGGAAGGCAATTTTGAGCAGTAGCCTCGCAAATTACATACTTGTGGCAGTTCTAGGCAATACATGGTACATGAGTTGCCATTTTCCTCTCCCATGACCATGGCCTTCATCTCTAATGGATCCCAAGGCTCCTTCCTGCTGACTCTAGACATAACTTCAGATTTCTTCTCCATGCAGGGATCCAGGCAGCCCTGCCAATTGATAAGACCTGGCATAGAAGATGAAACTTACATGACATCCCTTTTGTAGGGTTATTTCTAGACCAGGGAGACTTCTCAGGTGATTTTTACTTTGAGCAATATTGAATTATTACATAGAAAAAGGTATTTTTGGGGGGGAGTGATCTGTAGGGATAATTTTGTTTTATTGGCTCAGAAATATATATTGATATAGACTTCATAGCTTCAATATCTGAAAAAAAATGGATTTTGACATTTCTTTTATAACAGTTTATGTATACAGACATATTTCTGGAGCATGGGGCAATGAAAATAAAAATTAGCTTTAGAATTAGATAGACCTGAATTTCCATTCCTGGGTGTACTGCTTACCAGCTATGTTACCACCCAGTTAGTATATGTCTTTGAATCTCTGATTCCTCATCTCCATAATGGAGACAAAATATCTCACACAATTGTTGTGATTCAAGATGAACATGTGTGAAACAGCTAGAACAGTTTTGGTCACATGGTGTGTACATGAAATAAAGCCTAGATTTCCTCCTTTCCTTCGCTTGAAACAGAAATCTCCCTCTATTAATAGACTCGCTTAGGAGACTGTTTCCTGTGTTCCTCTATTTGGTAACAGAATTTGGATAGTATAATGTGGAAATTTTAAGAAATACTCTAAAATGTTATTTATTCAAAGTTTGATAGCTCACATGTATTCAAACAAGCAAAATCCTCAATTAACCCTTTTTTTGTGTTTAGGTGCATACCCTAGACTTGTAAGGAAACCATGGAATAACAGTCCCTCAGAATTAAATGGGACCCTCAACATATTTAGTAAAACATACTGAATTCCTACAGGCAAATGATGAAAAAATAAGCTCAAATTGGTGCCTCATTTACAAAAATGTAGTCCTGGAGCTAATAAAGAATTGTCTAAAAATACTTTCAGTTTTTTCAGGAAAGAGTAATGACTGTGAGTTCTATGAAATCTCCAATTATTGAAGTAATATTAAATTGTGTTCATTATACTACCATAAGTCAGGAAAGTTAAGCTAACCTAAGAAAAATAAATAGAAGAGTTTATGTTCTGAAAAATTTCTACATAGCTTAAGTAATCAGAAATCTAAATGAATCAGAAGAATACAATCTCTGAACATGATAGTTATTCAAAATTTTACTGAAGTTGAATGTAAATACCTTTCAAGTTTTTCCAACTTCTCTGCTTCCTTTGCCCCTCAAGCATGTATACTTCTTCAAAACATAGATCACTAGGTTAAAATATCAAAAAGTTAAATTATTGACTCTTACTACCTGTATTATTGCATCAGTTCCTAGGGTCAACCCTTATTTTGTCTCCCACCTCTCCTTCCTCAGCTACTCTCATAGGGATTTGCTAGTTTCTGAACTAATCCTAAAAACTCAGGATCAACAGCTTTGAATCTGTAACCTGGTGTAGGCCTAGAATTGATCTCAGTGATGCAAGTCACCCACAGTTGTTGGCCTTCCACATGTCCTCTGTCTCCCTTTTACCATCAACATAGCTCAGCCCAAGGTCTGCTATATGAGGACCAACCCTCAGGCCTTGGCATTCCTTGGGTTGGCAAGCTCTGACACTCCTCCTGTGTTAGCCATTAGATCGGGATTTTCCTTTCATTATCTCTCCTCTCCATATTCTGTCAGCTCTGTGCCCTGGTTCTTATTTGGACTAGGGCCCTATACTGCACCCCAGGTGATGTCAAGGCCCTAGAAGTGTGCTGGCTCTAGTGTCTGCATCCTTTCCTGAGGAGAAGGCTGGAATGATTTCTCCCACACCTGCTGCATTACCACATCTGGTCAACTCTCTTGCACCATCACCTAGATTTCCCATCACTGTGTTCTGCCCATCACATCAACTCTTATGATTCTGGCAGTTGCCAGTATCATGCTTAAGCATGTCTTTTGGATTCCATGCTTTTGAAGCCCCCATCTAACCCCACTGAGGCTACTCTCCCACTTCCCATACCCTTACCTCTGCCCCAGTGAATAAGCAGCTTGCCACCTAGTCGTGATCTTGAACTGCTCCTTGATGATGTCCCCATGTGTTTTTTGTTTTGTTTTTTTTTGGGTTTTTTTTGCGGTACACGGGCCTCTCACTGTTGTGGCCTCTCCCATTGCGGAGCACAGGCTCTGGACACGCAGGCCCAGCGGCCATGGCTCACGGGCCCAGCTGCTCCGCGGCATGTGGGATCCTCCCGGACAGGGGCACAAACCCGTATCCCCTGCATCGGCAGGCGGACTCTCAACCACTGTGCCACCAGGGAAGCCCTCCCCATGTGCTTTTTAACAAGGCCCACCTAAGTTGCATCTACTTGTTCTCCTGCCACTCACTAATGTTTACCTATATCTTTACCTTCATAATGCTGACATATTAACCTTCAAAAACATCTTTTTAATGTCATCATTCTGATGTTCAGAAGCCCTATAATAGCTTCCTATTGCCTGTTGCATTTAACAAATTCTTCTTTTGGCTTTTAGGGACCTCCGAGGATCCCTCCAAATTTCTCGGTAATTCCCGAGAGTAAGCTATGACCTGCTCACTGGCCAAGTCCTTTGCTTATGCTGTTGGTCCCACATAGACTGCCCTCCTTTTTTTCTTTCTGCATGCCTCGGTCCTAGTCATTGCTCAAAGACAAGCTCAAGAAGAAATCCCAACACAAAGTCTTTCCTGATCCCTCCAGCTATTGACATTAACCCAGTTTTCAACAATTTAGTACCTAATTCTTTCCTGTTTGTTTCATATATTTCATTAGTCCTGATTTTCCTAAGAAGTTTGGAAGGATTCTGTAAGAAATGACCATCGTATCCCCTACAGTGTTTCGGACAGTAATAGGAGGCATGAAACAGACTGATAAAACAAGTACCCTTATGCAAATCTTTCATTGAAAACACACTGGTCAGCTAAGCTGACTATTGATTTGGTTATCTCTGATATAGTGATTTAATTATGTGATGCTTTCCTCTGTCTAAGCCATCTAAGTATCAGAGAAAACATAAGGGGACTCTGCCTGTGTAAAGAAGAAACAGGTGTTATAATTGTGGAAACCTGTCTGGAAAGGTAACTGGGATGGTACCTGACTCAGCTGAGCTGAAAGGCCTGGGAATAACTGTTCCCTAATTGTCTCACTCGGAGAGAACTTCTAGGATATTTATTTGAAACAGGGCAAAGGACTGAGGAAAGGTGGAGGAGGATGAACTATGTTCCCAGGAAGAAAGAGAGAGAAAGAAAAAGAGAGAGAGGAGAAGGGGTGGAGAAGAATGATTATAAATATAAAGATTCCTCTTCTATGAACCAGTTAACAGTTTAACCAGAAAAGACACGGTAAGAGACCCACGCCTAGTGACACTGACCTGGCTTATAAACAGTGGGGTGCTGGTAAAGGTTTAACAACCAGCTCTCTGGAAAACGAAAGTCCTGACTGGTACTGATTGCATGTTTTCATGGAATAAATACTCCTACTGCCAAATTCAAGCTACCAATCTGCCCGCACTGAACACAAAATTGGGAAGAATGTGCGTAATCAGGTCCAGTGGGCAGGAAGGAGCTGGCTCCAGCACACCCTTGCATATAAGTTTAGGACAGTCACTATGAGAACTTTCTGAAATTAACTTGAGGGCTTGTAAGTTCTCTCGTATTATTCAGTCTCCTGAGGTGGCAGGGAGTGAACCCCTTATTGAAAAGGGCCTAAATGCTTTTATTAAAATAAGACCAGTGAAATAGTATTCTGAAAAGACTAAGTTCTAATGTTCAAATAATCTTTGGAGGCAAGCAACCCAATGCTGCAGAATATATAGAAACACTTCCCATCAATTTTTCTGTTCTTAAAATATCCTGTTTTATAACTGATAATATTCTTTCATATAGCAATCTTGAGCAGACCTTTAAAGTTTACTGTGAGCCTGGTTGGCCCTAACCATTGTTTTCAGAGAAGGCCTAAAAAGACCAAGGTCTTGGTCCCTACCTCAGTATCATAAAAAATCTTTTCTTTTGATAGAGGCTCTAGGAGATTCTTATGAGAAGAATTTGTTGTGGTTTTTTTTTTCTCAGTAGTAACCTGTCTTAGTTCGGACTGTTATAACAACATGCTATAGACTGGGTGGCTTAAACAGCAAACGTTTATTTTTCACAGTTCTGGAGGCTGGAAAGTCCAAGATCAAGGAGCTGGCCTATTTGATGTCTGATGAGAGCATGCTTTCTGCTTTGCAGCCTTCTTGCCGCATCCTCATGACATGGAGAGAGATTTTGTGTCTCCTCTTCTTTTTCTAAGGACATTGATCCCATCATGAGGGTCCCACCCTCATGTCCTAATCTAAGCCTAATTGCCTCCCAAAGGCCCATCACACTGGGGATTAGGACTTCAACATATTAGTCTGGGAGAGATAGACATTCAATCCATAGCACAGTCATTTTCATATAATCAGTAAAAACAGAGGATGAAGGGCTGTGGCCAGGACTGAGGGTAGGAGGAAGCAGAGGAAGGGTAAACTAGAGCAGAAAGCCTGATGGGGAGATCAGCTTAACTGAAAAAACAATATTTTCTTCCACTTGGGCCAATGGGGGCAATAACCTATAGTAGCTGTAGAAATGTAAAGGTAAGAAACCATTTACGAATTAGTTGACCAAAAAGTAAGTAATCTGATCTAGCTAAAAAGTGACAAAAATAAATTGGTATTAGAGCGATCTGTACAAAATAAGTTTGGGCAACTTTGATTTATTTAAATGAATAAAAACAAAATGTTAATTTATGGACATAATTCGGTAGGCTAATTAGTCATGAAGCACAGCATTGCCCTTCGACAGTTTATTTCCATCAGCAGAATTAATCACAGCAGAGCAGATGTAGTGGGGACAGTCCAAGGTTAAAACAAATGATACAAAATAATGAACTAGAGTACAAGATGATAACCTGGAGAAAGTAGTGATTTGTTATTCTGCCAGAGCCTTCTGTGGATTGTGCAACCACTCTATGCAAGCCTGTCTCCCTTTTAACCAGATATCTCTGATTGTAGTGATCTTTTACTTTGCATTCATTTTATATGCCTGTGTAATGGTAATGTAACTGTGATAAGAGCCAATTAGTTTTGCACCATTGAGAAGAACAATGAAATGTGACTTAAGAAAACAGATAAAATTAACTGTCTAAATGAGACTACAAGGCAATCTCATCTTTACTATTTTCTTATAGGGTTAGAGCACCATATGTTCAGCATCATAAACTGGAGGACAACTATAAGGATACGTGAGTTGGTTCAAAGACATGCTGTACTGAACACGATTCTTCCAGAGTTACATTAACCAGTAATTTAATGCTAACTTTCCACAGGACTTGAGATCTATATCTACGGATTGCATTACCGACAAACACAAACATCAGGGTAGCACTATGGGGAACCAAATCCCTTTTAAACTCTTTTTGGGATTTTGGTTATGAAATAAAATGAGCAAGAGAGTCTTCAGTTAAATATCATCTGGCTTTATTATACCATCACCATTGTTTCCTTGTTGCTTCAGTATATCCGGGAAATTTTCAGTGTGTCTATTGCAGAAGTGTTGCTAAAAGGAAAAACTTTGGGAGTTAAACTTTTGCATGTCTTTTGTGTTTATTCACTTATGCTTCTGGTAAGAAATAGATGCAAAACAAATAATGGCTGAGTAATACAAACCTGTTGTATTCTTCAGATCTCATTTATTTATCATAAAAATAACAAATTTCAGTCTTGATAAAGGTTGTATTTTTGAGGGTTAGAAAAATTGTTAATGAAAAATTGTATTTTTTAAGCCAAGAAACTGGCACACATAGATCAATGGAACAGACCAGAGAGCCCAGAAATAAACCCACACTTATATGGTCAATTAATCTACAATGAAGGAGGCAAGAATATACAATGGAGAAAGGGCAGTCTCTTCAAAAAACAGTGTTGGGTAAACTGGACAGCCACATGCAAAAGAACTAAACTAGACTACTTCTTTCATCACACACACAAATTAACCCAAAATTGGTTAAGGACTTAGAAGTAAGACCTGAACCCATAAGACTCTTAGAAGAAAATGTAGGTGGTAAGCTCCTTGACATCAGTCTTGGCAATGATTTTTTTAAATCTGACTCCTAAAGCAAAGGGAACAAAAGTGAAAATAAACAAGTGGGACTACATCAAACTAAAAAGCTTCTGCACAGCAAAGGAAATCATCAATGAAATGAAAAGGCAACCTACTGAATGGAAGAAAACATTCGCAAATTGTATATCTGATAAGGGGTTAATATCCAAAATATATAAAGAACTCATACACCTCAATATAAAAAAATTTTTTATTAAAAAATTGGCAGGGGCTTCCCTGGTGGCGCAGTGGTTGAGAGTCCGCCTGCTGATGCAGGGGACACGGGTTCGTGCCCCGGTCGGGAAGATCCCACATGCCGCGGAGCGGCTGGGCCCGTGGGCCAATGCTGCTGAGCCCGCATGTCCGGAGCCTGTGCTCCGCAACGGGAGAGGCCGCAACAGTGAGAGGCCCACATATCGCAAAAAATAATAAAAAAAAAAAGGGCAGAGGATCTGAACACACATTTTTCCAGAGAGGACATACAGATATCCAATAGGTGCATGAGAAAATGCTCAATATCGCTAATCATCAGGGAAATGCAAATCAAAACCACATTGAGATGTCACCTCACACCTGTTAGAGTGACTATTAGCAAAAAGGCAAGAACTAAGAAGTGTTGGCAAGGATATGGAGGAAAGAGAACCCTTGTGCACTGTAGGTGGGAATGTAAATTGGTGTATCCACTAAGGAAAACAGTATGAAAGTCATTCAAAAAATTAGAAATGGAACTACCATATGATCCAGCAATTCCACTCTGGGTATTTATCTGAAGAAAATGAAAACATAAATTCAAAAATATATATGTACTCCATGTTCATTGCAGCATTATTTACAAAAGCCATGCTATGGAAACAACCTAAGTGTCCATCAGTGGATAAAGAAAATGGTACACACACACACACTGGAATACTATTCAGCCTTAAAAAAGAATGAAATTTTACCACTTCCGAAAACATGAATAGACCTTGAGGACATTATGCTAAGTGAAATAAATCAGACAGAAAGACAAATACTGTATGATATCACTTATTTGTGGAATCTATAAAACAAAACAAACAAACAAACAAATAAAACAAAAACCCCAAGCTGATAGATACAGAGAACAGATTGGTGGCTACCAGAGGTGGGCAAAATGGGTGAAGGGAATCAAAGGTACAAACTTCAAGTTATAAAATAAATGTCATGAAGATTAATGTACAGCATGGTGACTATACTTAATAATATTGTATCACATATTTGAAAGTTGAGTGAATCTAAAAAACCCTCATTACAAAAAAAGAAAAAAAATTGCCACTATCTATGGTGATGAATGGTAACTAGACTTATTGTGGTGATCATTTCACAAAATATACAAATATCGAATCATTGTGTTGTGCTCCTGAAACTAATATGTCAATTATATCTTGATTTAATAATACATTAAAAATAAACTGGCACTAAAAAAATTTTAAATGATCGAATTATTTAACTTTATAAAGAATCTGTATGGCTAAACAACAATGAAAAGCAAACAATCTCGAATATATGCACAACATATATGACAAAGGATCTACAGCTTTAGTATGCAAAGAGAAATAAACAAATCAGAGAAAAGATGATCACCTCAGAGAAAAATGAACAAAAACAGGTATGAATAATTCACAGAAGGAAAAAAAGGGCAAAATAAACTGAGAATGGGGTGGAATTCAAGCTTCCTAGTAATGCAAGAAATAAAATTAAAATAAAACAGTTTTTTTTACTTCCAAATAGAAAAAACTAATAATTAAATACTCAATTTTAGCTGGAATAGGCAAAGATATTAATATATACATTGTTGGCAAAAGTATAAGTTTGTAAATTTTTTTGAGGGCAGTTTGGAAATGTTTATGCTTTTTGATTCAATGATTCCTGTAGTAGGAATTTGTCCTAAGAAAGTAACCACAGCTGCGCTAAAAAATTTTGCTAAGAGGACGATCTTGTTAGTGTTGCTTAAAGTAGTGAAAACTTAACAACAATCTTAAAATATATCTATTGAGAAAATATTTATTAAATAAGTTATAGTGCCTCCATTCAAGGACTCTCTGCAACCATTAAAGCCATGGTTCCCAAACTTGTCTGCAATTCAGAATTATCCGAAGATATTTTAAAAATTCCAAAGCCTGGGTCACTTTTTAAAGATCATAATTTCTGGGAATGAGACACAGACATCATTATTTTTTTAAGCTCCCAAATTGCAATGTGCAATATTGTTTGGAAACTATTGCATTAAGGTGATATCAAAAAAATTTATTGCCATGAAGAATGTTTATAATATATTCCTTTGTCAAAAAAAATCAACGTGCAAAATAGTGTTATTGAGGGTATAGCAGTGTTCTTAAACTGGTGTTCTATGTGCAAGGTGGATCATCTTACTGAAGGGACAGTTTCAAGCCTCTGATGACACACTCCACTTTTACCAAATCTGACTAGGCAGCCAGTCTGCGAGCTGGCCAGAAGCTCAGGGTGGCTTGGCATCAAAATCTCTGACCAAGCAGAAATAAGATGGGTCAATCAGAATCCTGCTCTAAGGAAATTGCAGTTGTGAATTTTGAAGGAATCAGGCAGCGAGATTGAAGCTGAAAGGATGTACAAAGAAAGGTCTTGAGGCAGAGAAGTGGCCAAGAGAAAACTAAAGTAATAAAGAAGCAGACAGCATTAGTTAGCAAAAGCTGTGAAGTAGTCAAAGAGAGACTGATGATGGGTGAGCAAGAGACTGGTGGGAGAGACAAGTTTGAAAAGATGTGCAAAATAAGGAAAGACCAACAGAGTATCTGAAATGTGGCATTAGTGCAGCTCCACAAACCCTTGCTTGGATTGTTGGAATTTCCTCTTTCTGAGTAACCATCTTAAAAACATCTGTTTTAATATTAATCCCTTGTCAGTATATTTAGGCAAATGTTTTAGTGTTAAAGACCTAGTACACCAATGATGTTCAGCCCAAGGTTCAGTATCTTTGGGGATATTTGAAGGCGCTCTGTATGGAACACAAGTGTTGACAGTACGTGTTAAGAAAATCAATTTCCAGATCGTTTTTTAAAATAAATTTTTTCTTAAATGTGAGAATGTGGCTATGGTCAAAATATCATGTCTACTTTCCTTCTCTAGCTTCACTTTCCCTAATGCCTTTTTCCACTTTACAAAAAAAAAAAAAAGCGTACCTCTTGCCCATTCTGAATTTACGAAGGCTGCATTTCTCCAGATTGTATAAAGATTATGGGGTGCCAAACAAAGGACAGTTCAAAATTTTGGTGTCTGTGAACCCTCCTTTAATCAAGACACTGTTTGGGTCTCTGTGACATTTAAAAAAAATGATTTCAAGAAGGAGGTAGTGAAATATATATATATATATTTTTACTTCCTATTACTATCTCAAGCTTGGGTGATAAAACAATGGTGGAGGTAAGTTAATGGGTTTCAGAGTTTTTTAGCATATACTCAGACTCATAGGATATATATTTTCATTAACCTTTCTTAAAATATTATTGATATTATAAATTTATATTTGTCTTTTCTTTGGGTGGGTCTCCTGTTCACCATCACATATCAACCACTTCTCTATTTATTTTTTCATTCCTGCCACATACTTACTCAATTTAGACTAACTTAGAGGAGATGTGCTGTGGATTCTATCATAAATAATGCACTTAGAAACAATAATGAAAAAACTTTATGTAAGCCGTACACTTATAACTGAACATTTAGTTAATTTCCACTAGAACTTCTTTCATTTTAGAAATAGGGCATCCTTACCTATGGATATGACCTTTATTGCAGGAAAAAAACTGCATCTATTTAATTAGAAATGTATTTCTGGGATTTCCCTCGTGGCACAGTGGTTAAGAATCTGCCTGCCAATGCAGGGAACACAGGTTCGAGCCCTGGTCCAGGAAGATCCCACATGCTGCAGAGCAACTAAGGCCGTGCGCCACAACTACTGAGCCTGTGCTGTACAGCCTGTGAGCCACAACTACTGAGCCCGCATGCCACAACTACTGAAGCCCACATGCCTAGAGCCCATGCTCTGTAACAAGAGAAGCCACCGCAGTGAGAAGCCAGCACACCGCAGCGAAGTCCCAACGCAATCAAAAATAAATAAATAAATAAATATTTTAAAAAGAAATGTATTTCTGATAAAATCTTACGTTAATGTTTAATAGTAAATTATGAAAAGTGCAATGCATTTAGCTATCTTTGATCAATCATTTAATACTAAATATAACTCAATCCAAAAGAATTTCTAACAGATGGTAATAGACAATAAGTAAATTTTCAAATGTCATTTTATGTGTATATTTTGCTTCAGAGAGGTATAAAAATGTAATCAATAAATCTTTTCAAAACATAAATACTTCAAAAATAAAAATAGATTTTATATTAGGATAAATCAGTGAGGTAAATGTAATGGAAATATGAGTATAAGAAGGAAAAGGAACAATGTATACTTTCTGACAAAATCATCTTGTTGATGTATTTTTCAAATGTACAGTTGTGGCACCAAATCACTATGATATTATATTCCATTAGCTATACTAAAGAGCTCCTAACAGTTTTAATTTAAAATGTTAATTTTTAATATTATGGACATGGCACATTTGGTAACTATTAAACCCATGATTTAAAATGTAAATATTGACTTAAAATGAACAATTGGGCATCTAAATTTTTCAAAACAGTTTTAGGAAATAATAAAACAAAAACAATTAAAGATTTATTTATGGGACACTATATTTAGTCTTTAATATTTTCATACCATTGTAAATGGGCTTATTGAAGACATGGAGAAACATTCAAAATATATTGCTTACTAAGTGACAGTCATAATGTGATACATGCACTTTTTAAAATCTAGAAAATGTTAAAAATTTAACACTATTGTCAATATTAGCAAATTATGGCTATTATTTTAAAATGTTCATCTGATTATATACCAATATTAAATACTAAAATATTAACAATGGTATATCTGAGTGGTGGAATTATGAGTGATTTTTATTTTCATTTTGTTTATCTCTTTTTCTAGTTTATACATGAGCACATATTATTTACATTGTAACAAAAATTTATTTAAAATGAAACAGTAATGTGTGTTCTTTGATCTGGACATCAACAGCTTTTCTAAGCAAAAACAATAACAACAACAACAAAAATTCCTGCAGAATTAAACCTTTTAATAGTAATTCTGAAGGTTTAGCTCTGACAAATGCTAAAATAAAACCTTGCTTCCTAATCCTGAATTCAGCTGTCTTTATCCAGGATTCTCAGAATATTTATTCTGAACAAGGAGTGCAGAATCAGACCCCCTAATAGCAACGGTACTACATCATGAAAAATATGCTGCATAAGTCTTTGTAAAACGGCCAATCAGCAGAAAACATATTCTATAAAGGCACCTCTTGCGTGGTCCTGAATTGTAACTTAACTGAAAAATATAGAAACTAAAGAACACAGAAATAGTAGTCAACTTATATTCTACATTAAGTGTGAATTATTATTCTTCAAGGAGTTCTGAGGCTGTTCAGCGTGTATTAAATCTTGAACAAGTTACAGGATTTTGGAACTGAAAAGTAATTGGTTTGTAAAACTGGCTTAAGCATTTCCATCTGCACACATATAATTTTGATTAATTTTCTTTCCAGTTATGTGGTGAGGCATAGCAATGTATTTTGACATTGAGCTCTTATCCACATTTAGAGGACTGAAAGGTCATTATCCTTTCACTCTCTGTAAAGATATTTCATGATAATAATAGACTGTACAAAAATAGTACCAGGTGATACTTGGCTCCCAGTCAGATGGAGCTCTGCTTTGTCTACAACTACAATTTTCAAAGGACTCAGTTCTACAAATACTTGACTGAACACTTTGGTTTTGTTAGTTTCACCTTGCATATTTTGGAAATACCCTGACTAGAGGCTATCCTGATAAGCCTATGTCAATACACATCTCTTTCCTCAACTCCACAATTTCTCCTTAACCTAAAATATAGAAAACAAAGTTTTACAGGGAAAGTAAATAATTATAATAAGCAATGTTCTAATAAAAATAAAATGTTCTAATAAGGAAAGATGGAATTTTACTTAATCTAGCTCAGTGGGTTAATGAAATAGAACTTTCAATACCAGATGGAATATTAAGGCAAGACCATCATGTCTTGAACCTACATGTATTTCAAATGTACAGGTTATGACATTCTGTGGGTTATATCTAAGCACTTAAGGAAGAGAGCACTTGAATTTCATGTACAGATAGGAGATATTACTCCCCTAGAAGTGGGACTTTGATTGAAATAGAAGCAGCTTAAAATAAACAGTGATGAACAATTCTAATGCCCTTTGATTTGAAATGAGGCCTCATAGGAGAAACTGTACTAAGCTTGAACTGCCCACCAAACAAATTCTCACCCGCAAAAAAATCTATTTTTCATTTTAATATGTGATTTATTTGCCTAAAGTATTGCTATTACTTATTCACACACAAAATTCTTCATAAAAGCAGATTTTTGTGCTAGATTTTGCTATCTCTTCTATGGCTCTCCATCATGCTCTCACCCTAAAATTGTTCACACAGTACCCCCCAAAGCTTTCTTAGTTTATTTAGAGATCGACAGTGACTACTATAATTCCACAGTTACTTCTGATGAGGTGTTAGGAACGATAGACTTGAACACCAGAATTTGAACCCCAATGCTAATACTGACTGGATGCTTGACATTCGGCAAGTTACGTAAACATCCAAACATTTGTTTCATAATCATTTAAGAGGAAATGGTAATATCCACCTCACGTTGGTGCAAGGAGTAAATGAGGTAATGTAGGAAAAGATCTACCATTGTTTCTAATACATAATAGTTCCTCAAGAAGTGTTCTGTTGCACTGTATCCTACTGTACCACCTATTAGGTTACGTTTATTCAAAATTAGCCATGGGAGAATCTCTGCAGCACTAATGCTAAAATACCAGTAACTATATGAAAAGAATATTCTCATCAAAAGTCCATTGGATTCGGTCAGAAATATGTCTAGGACTTCCCTGGTGGTGCAGTGGTTAAGAATCTGTCTGCCAATTCAGAGGACACGGGTTTGAGTCCTGGTCCGGGAATATCCCGCATGCCACGGAGCAACTAAGCCCGTGCACCACAACTACTGAGCCTGCGCTTTACAGCCTATGAGCCACAACTACTGAGCCCGCATGCCACAACTACTGAAGCCCACATGCCTAGAGCCCGTGCTCCATAACAAGAGAAGCCACCACAATGAGAAGCCCGCGTACCGCAACAAAGAGTAGCCCCTGCTTGCCGCAACTAGAGAAAGCCCACGTGCAGCAACGAAGACAAACACAGTCAAAAATAAATTAATTTTTTAAAATAGTGTGAGTTAATGTTTTTAAAAAAAAGAGAAATATATCTATATTAAACTGAATTCCAGGCCGCGATTGGTTTGATCATGCTCTGTATTAACCTTAACCTGCTCCAATGTACTTACCTTATTGGTGCATTTGTTTAATGGATGTCCTTAATAATTCTGTCAATGTCAATGCTATTTATTCTAAACTTTTTAATTGCCTTGGACTTCAGTTAGTACAGAGTTGTTACATTAAAAATTAGAATATAAAGCTTAAGAACTTAAGAGTTAAACAAATGTGGTTTGATTTGGCTAAAAGTCCAAAAGCAAATGGTGAAAAAGGAATCTGCAGCTATGGATAGATTTACTTCTAGTAAGATCGAATTATTGAAGGTTTACTGCAAGGGAAAATGTATTAATAAAAATCTTCCTGCAAATGTAGGATTAGCCACAAAGCAATTAATGAAAAGCTGTGTCACTCATTCACATGTGAAGAAAGTATTAAATAGTCATTTCAATGCTGTTGTGACCTTTGTTTCCCTGGGCAATGACAACTTTGGAAGCAATCAAAGCTTAGTCAATAATCACATTAGTAATTGGGTCTCGTTGCCGTATAGAATTTTCCCAGGGATTCCAAATTCTCTTTTCCTTGTGGGGCTATTAAAAAAATATTAAAAGTACTAGTCAGTTATCCCATGAAATGCTACTCTGGAAACTTCCATGGATATGTTAAAAGGTCAAGTTAATTAGAATAAAAAGAAACAACTACTTGTTTTCTTCATCAACTTCCATCTGTTGTTTAGAAATCATAATTACAACATACATTCACTGATAAAAAGCACAGACATAACAGTAAACAAAAGGGAGATTTACAATCTATTTTCCTACTGGAAAGGTTCTAGCTCAATTCCCCTGTAACTGGAACACTGAGTAGACAAAAGCTCAGTGTAGTAAAATCTCTACTTATGCAATTCAGCATCACCATGGAAACATCTCCCCCTCAGTGAAATAATGAGATGGTAATGAAAACAGCTGCCACATAACGAACCTAGGCACAAGCAGAGGCCGAGTTCCTCATGCCAAAAAGTGAGTGACAGGAGGGTCGACTAGATGGGGGTGGGATGAGCAAGGAGTAAGAAGAAAGCCAACAGTGGGTATTGTGGGAAAGGGCAGGAATAACTGCATAAAATTCTAATATTGAAGCTCTCAGATTGTGAGTTTTGCAAATTTTGGTACCGAGTTTGTTGCATTCCCATTGCAGAGACAATGGGGCATACAACTTGAGTTTTGATTATCTGAGTTCAACCTAACGTTTTACACATTTAACACTTTAAACTCAAATATGTAGCTTGACCATTCAGGGTTCTATATTTTACTGGGCCCTAAGGAACATGTGTAAAATGAGAACAACATCAGGAAGACAGTTGCATTTTGGGGGCATGAAAGGATATGATGTCATCACTTAGAGCCCTCCCAAGTGAATAGAAATTACACTCGCCTCCTCTGAGGTAATCTGGGCCCACCGATATCAAGATTATGAACAGAAATAGGTTGAAACTAATTATATACATATGTATATGAATCACTTTCTGTACACCTGAAACTAACACAACATTGTAAATCAATTATACTTCAATAAAAAAATTAAAATAATTTAAAAAAATAATTTAAAATAATTAAAAAAAAATATCCTGTTGAGAAGTACGCAGAGCCGCCTAGTGGTTAATATGCATTGTTCTGGAATCAGAGAGGAAATGATTTGAACTCTGGCTCTTTCATATACTAACTGTGACCAGGAGCAAATGTCTCTAATTCTAGATTTCTTCACCTGTAAGATGAGGTCAATAATAGTTCCTGTCACTATGTGGTTGTGAAAGTTAAATGAGGTAATGCTTGTAGAACACCAATCACAATGTGTTCAATAAATATTAGCTATTATTTGTTTCATTACAAGTAAATGGGCTGACAGATTATCAGAGCTTTGGGGAGAATGTATATCAACACACTACGTTTTTAAAAGGATTTTCATACAGTATTAAAAGACCAACTGAGATTGGGTGGCCTACATTTGGAATGGCCCCATTCTATACACTTAGGCAATATTTTGTAACCACGTTTTGCAGGCTGGATATGACAGGAAAGAAAAAAAAAAAGAGAGAGAAATCATACAATTGATACAGAGTTGAAAATTTGCAGGAAGGGTTGGCCAAAGAAGCTTTAAAGGTGCTGGTGAGAGATCTGCATGCACTGTGAGGTACATTGTCTAAAGAGAAGCAAGAGTCATGGTCAGATAAAGGTGAAGACGTTAAGAGAATGCAGATGTCCTTGAAGTCCTTGAAGGCAGGTACAGAGGAAGTGAGAATGAGCCATCTAAATAGTGAGGAAACAAAGTGGTTGGTGAGCATGGAGAGCAGTGACTCATGAGAGTTCCCTGTCCATGGGCAGTGTGCCTTTGAAGGCAGGTAGGGCTGGTTGAGAGTCCAAAATACAGTCAGCAAAACCCACATCACAAGGTCAACATTCCAGCTGCACCTGACCAGCCCAGCGTATGTGTACTGCCTGTCTCCTACTCCGCTGGAATTTGACTGCCTTTCTCAGATGGTTCAGGGTACTTCTTGACCACCCAGTGTCGAACTCTATTCTCTCTCCCATTATTGGGTCCCCATGAGTAAGGGGTGTCCTCTCTTGGGATCCTGCCCAAGCCATTGCTCTGCCTCCAGGTGCTGGTCAAACCCTTCCCTTCAGATCCCCGTGTAGCCTGGGATTGTTCTTGATTAATAGCATTTCCACCCATGAACCTTTCTGCTTTCCCCTGCCTCAGCCTGGCTGCTGAAGTGCTCCTAGCTGCCTCAAGAGATCACCGTCAGTGGCTGGTGTAATGTCTCCTCCCTCTGCCTGGCCTTGGTTGAGGTAGAAGAAAGAATGCTAAAACTTTCACCCTTACCTACATCAATCAGAAAAACTCTTCTGGTGACAGATGGACGATGAGAGACACTCACCATTAGGTAATGTATCACTTTGGCAGTTAGCTGTGTTTAGTAGATTTAAAATGTGCAGTCATTACTCACATGTACAGAAATGAAGGTGAACATCTCGTATTTTTGCCATTTCAATGTCTTAAACTCAATGTCTTTAAAATTCAATGTCCTTGAGGCAGGTAGTAAAAAAAAAAAAAGTTTCCTTTCTTCTCTTCCTCCTCCTATTCAGTCTCCCCTTCTCTCCCCTAAGTGAACTAAGTTCGCTGGGGACTTACGTATCAGCCTTGTGTATCTATGTGTTGAGGGTGAGGAGAGGGAATTGCTGGTCCAAAGCTGTGGTCTGGTTAGCTGTCCCTTGTCCCACCTGGCCTTCAGGTATCATGACCTGACACTTGCTGTGGTCTGGCTGCCCTTACTGGGCCTTTGGGTATTGTGAGCTCGCGTCTGCTGCTGATATCTGAGATATGGTGTTGATACGGTGCCTGGTCACAAGATCTCATGCATTTGGAGTTTTTCTCATCCTAATTTCAGGCCTTTTCCGGTCCTCCAGGTTTCTCAGCTCTACTGTATACCTCTGTTCTATAGCCCTTCTGTTTCCCTCTCCCACGCTGGAATGTGTGTTCCCCTCTGTGAGACTCCAGTCTCTGCTGCCCAGACCCCTCCTCCAGCCACAGACGGACATCAAAGTCCTAGAGCACTGAGGTTCCTGCAGAGCTTCTCGAAAGCGCCTGCGTTCTTCTTCACTCTTCCTTGAATTCCTTCTAAACCTATTTGGATTTTCTAGGTAAGAGAGGATCTAAATTTTGTCATGCGCCTCTCATCTTCTTCTGGACAGCTAGCTGAACTTTTATCATTTTTCATAGTGGTGAGAAAAATGACCTAACATTAAATAGTAAATTCTTTCTATTTTAGGATTTGCAGTATAAATCAGATTTTCAAACCATAAATTGTCACTCATAAATAGGTTATAAAATAAATGTATTTTTCTTAAAAATTAAATAGAATCAAACTGAATAGAAAATACTACTCTATCACATAATAAGAGTAACTGTTGTTTTGTAAGACTCCTGGTTTACTTCTGTGTATGTTTGTGTGTGTTGTATATTGGATACATATTTATTTCTGTGAGTTACTATCAAAAAAAAAATTGACAGGCTCTGGTATAAACTAATTTCAGTTCTCCAAACTCTGACTTTTGGGAACCTAAAATATTTGTCTCCTTCTAATTGTTTGGCTCTAGCAAATCAAATTGCTTTACTCTACTATTTGTCTTTGCTATAAATTTTCAGAAATAAGTATTAGTGCTTTATTCTAGATTCGATCACATCTTCCTCCGAGACAATGAATAGCACTGGGTGATTGGGTAAGATGCTTTTGACAAGAAGAAAAATAAGAAACCTGGGACTAAAATCTTCATGTATTTTCCTATTAAATGGTCTCAGAATACGTACCAACAATTAACTCCCCAAATAGGTGAAAATAAAAGGATTTACACAGTTCTGTATAAAAGAGACCATGATCCTTTTATGCAATAACTATATCTAACATTTGCTGAACATCTAACATGTGCCAGAGATGGGAACACAGAGATAGATGAGAAATTTCTGCTCACATCCTACCTGGGTAGACAGACATAAATAATTAATAATTCAGTAAATGCTAGTAATGTAATTCAGTGCAAAGAGCTATAGATCCATAGAGAAAGAATGTCAAATTTCAGAATTTTAGAATGGCTACTCCATTTAAACTCTGAAGATAAATAAATGTTTCCAAGGCAAAGAATGGAAGGAAGGGTACTCCAGGCAGGAGGAATAGCAAACATGGGAAAAGTCCCGAATGCACAGTGCATGTTCAGAGTGACTGGACAGAAGGTACAAGGCACGAATGTAATGAGATGAGGCTGAACACATAGCTTGAGGAAAGACTGAAAAATGGGAGGTTCATCACCCAGTCCTGACAATCGTATACATGATTAATTTTATTGTTATGTGCCATGCTTAGAAATTTGTACTTTTGTAGGCAGATGGCAGCCAGGAAGTTTTAAACAAATGTGTGATGCTTCAATGTATTTTATAAAGATAAGTTCTGTGGAGAAATACTGCAATGTGAAAAAGAAAATTGGTAGAATCAAAAAGAACAAGGTGGGGCTCCCCTGGTGGCGCAGTGGTTAAGAATCCGCCTGCCAATGCGGGGGACACAGGCTCAAGCCCTGGTCCGGGAAGATCCCACATGTCACAGAGCAACTAAGCCCGTGTGCCATAACTACTGAGCCTGTGCCCTAGAGCCTTCGAGCCACAGCTACTGAAGCCCGCGAGCCTAGAGCCCGTGCTCCGCAACAACAAAAGCCACCGCAATGAGAAGCCCGTGCACAGCAACGAAGACCCAACGCAGCCATAAATAAATAAATAAATAAATAAATAAATAAATAAATAAATAAATAAATAAATAAATAAAAGAACAAGGTGACCAAACTGCAGGTAGGGATTAAGGGAGCCAAGAGCATTCCCAATTCTCCCAGCTTAGGTAAATGTGTAGATGGTGATAGCGGTACCTGAGATGCAGCCAATAAGAGAAGGAGCTAACTTGAGAAACATGGGATCATAAGTGCAGTTGGGCATAAAAATAGAACTAGGGGAGGAAACTATAATCAACAGCATAAGGGAATTTAGTGAGCTTCCAGGGAGGGAGGACTGACAAGAAAATGTGTGTCAATCATAAAGACATTCCTTCTCATGTGTTTGATGAGATATTTTGGCTGTATCAGAATGAGGCAGAGTGCACCTCTCACCTTCTGCGGTGGCCCACACTGTCTGTGGAGTGTGTTTTTCCCAAGGCCGTTCTTGCCTTTTGAGATGGACCTCATTCTGTCTATGGAATGTGTATCCCTCCTTATCCACTTCCTAAGTATCACTTTGTCTCTCACTGAATTCTTTCTGCAATGAGACTTAAAGAACCTGAGCTTCATTAAGTCCTGAGACTAGTTAGACCAATTCCCGCTCAGTGTCAACACTGTGTGGACACCTCCTATACCATTCCTTTGCGACAGACAACTTTTCTGGCACTAACACCTGGTCGGGCAACTACCTTGGAAGGGATAGCATCTAAAATCGCCAGCTTTAATGACCACAGTAGATGGAATATATAAGGTTTGCATCCATGTAGGATCAAAGCTGACAGAGAAGATTCTTCTCAACATTTCTGCTGACTGGCTCAATAGAGTTATGGTCCTTCCCTCAGACGTCACCTACTGCCTAATCACCGCGGACCTACTCCATGCCTTGCTGTTGGGCAGCAGGGCACCTTGTGTCCCGAAGGTGCAGAGCCTCTTTGTGTTAGATGAAAACAGCTACCCTCTGCAACAGGATTTCTCCCTCCTGGATTTTTATCCTGATGATGTGAAGCACGCGTCCATGCCCTTCTCTGAGACCAGAGGAAAGAACTGCAGGCACTTCAAGGAAGAGCAATGAAATGACTTGTCTTTCGAAATGAATGTCAGGGCTTTTGTTTGGGGTTTTAAAATAAGTATATTTTGGGCTTCCCTGGTGGCACAGTGGTTGAGAGTCCACCTGCCGATGCAGGGGACACGGGTTCATGCCCCGGTCCAGGAAGATCCCACACGCCGCGGAGCGGTTGGGCCCGTGAGACATGGCCACTGAGCCTGCGCGTCCGGAGCCTGTGCTCCGCAACGGGAGATGCCACGACAGTGAGAGACCCGCATACCGCAAAAAAAAAAAAAAAAAAAGGTATATTTTATAAAGAGAATTTGCTAAATATATTAATTAAAACTCCCCCCCCCAAAAAAAGAATGAGGCAGAGTAGAAAGAATATATAACCTGGATTTAGTACCGGGGTGGCACCTGGGCTGAGGTGATGAACACGGCTAAAGGCTGAGGAAGTCTGTGGCACCTGGAATGGATAGAGACAGGCAGGAGGTGGTGGCAGAAGCAAATCCCCAGCAATGGGAAAATCTATGGTGATCTGAGGGAAGTGTCCAATGGGCAACCAATCAATGATATAAAATTCAGGGAAGGTTAATACCTGGGAATCCCAGCAGGCAGACAACTATTACAGGGGATATCTGTCAGCAGGTGACCTATTTACTGGCTGGGGTCTTGGGAGAGAATTCTAGTGTCTGAAGGGGAAACTAGCAAGGCAACAGATGACAGATCTATGAGAAATGGAATACTATGTGGGTTCAGTAGGGGCCAAAGTAGGGAAACAAAAACAAGGGTCCAACTATAAGACTCCAGGTAGAGTTTGGAAAGTGTATCTTGGAATCAAGATGGAAGCCTAATCAGCTGATCAGGAAGATAATAGAGAAAGCTGTTAATAGAAAACTGAATTCAAAAGTGTCCGCCAGGGCTTCCCTGGTGGTGCAGTGGTTGAGAGTCCGCCTGCCGATGGAGGGGACACGGGTTCGTGCCCCGGTCCGGGAAGATCCCACATGCCGCGGAGCGGCTGGGCCCGTGAGCCATGGACGCTGAGCCTGCGCGTCCGGAGCCTGTGCTCCGCAACGGGGGAGGCCACGACAGTGAGAGGTACCGCAAAAAAAAAAAAAAAAATGTCCACCAATCAACTGTACTTCAGTTTTAAAAAAATGAAATGAAAAAAGTGTCCACCAATGTTTGTCCACCTGGCTTGTACATTATAGTCTCTTGGGGGAAATTTAAGCAAATATCTTTGCCTAGTACCGAATCTAAACAAAGCTAGCACCCAATCTAAACAAATTAAAATCAGAACCTCTGGAGCATTGTAGATTGGGCATAGCTCTTCAAAACAAAAACTATACAAATGTTCTAAGCCAAAGTTGAGAAACACTAGTCTAGCCCTTTCTCAGCCTTAGCTGTCCATTGTAGTCACCTGGGTATCTTTAAAAAATTTGTGAGTCCAGTTTCTACCCCAAATAGATTCTGACTTAATGAGTCTGGGGTTTGGCCTGGACATCAGCGCTTTTAAAATGTCACTAGATGATTCTAATGTACAGCGATGGTGGAGATTCATGGTCTAGAAGTACAGTGTTCAGTATGGTAACCCCTGACACCTGTGTATTAAAGCACATGAAATGTTACTAGTTTCAACTGAGATGTGCTGTAAGTGTAAAATACACACTGGATTTGAAAGACTTACTATGGAAATAATAATGTAAAATATTCATTAATAATTTAATACTGATTATATGTTGAAATGCTAATATTTTAGATATATTGGGTTAAATTAAATTACATTTACTTTTTTTTTTAACTTTTTAAAATATGGCTACTAGAACATTCAACGTTACATATGTGATTCACTATATTTCTGTTGGACAGAGGTTCTCACATGTTTCTAGCCCAATTGTCCCAATTGGTCCTAAGAACTGCAATGAGCTGAGCCTGGGGAAGATCCAGGGAGCAACTCCTGGGAAGGGAAAATGGCCTGTGGCCAAAAATCTCTGTCCCTTATACAACTCCTATTTTGTCATAAAATTAAAGAACATAGGGGAGCATTAAAAGTCATCCAGTTTAACTCCATCTTATTATAGGAACTGTATAATTAATTTTACTTTGTTTTCCGGAATGAAATTCTTCCAATTAGCCATTCTTATTAGGTAACAAGCCTCCTCCTTTAATAAAGTGAATAACTTGAGACTAAAGAAACTATTACTCACTGACACAGAATTCAAACTAATTCAATCAGATTGCTTTCCTCATAGTACCTAAGGGAAGACTGTGGGGAAGGAGTTTGGACTCCACGAGGGGAGGTAAGATAACTGGGAACAGTGAGCGCCCTGGGGAATAGGATGGCCTCAGAGAGGTCTTATAAAAGGCACTTAGGGCAGAAAGAAGACACTGAGAATTTGAGCAGAATAGGAGGAGATAGTGGGGGAAAAAAGGACACTAAACGGGAATCAAGAAGCTTTTTTATTTCAAAATTTTCCTGTTTCCAAGGAAACAAGGAAAAGAAAACTAGACTTTCTAGCAGTTGTCATAAGCTTGACTAATACCACAGTATTAAAGTTTAGTGATACTGAAAATTAGGTAGGCTTTTAAAAATTAAGAACTGACCATGTAGAGCACTAACTGCTAAATGGAAAATTCCTCACAAAACTTAGCTATAAACAGCACCTGCACTTTCTCAATGGTAACACGTGGGATATATGTGGACAAGACTAAGCATATAATATGCTCAGGGAGTGGCAGCTTTACAGCTTGGAGTTTTTGCCATTTTGATGGTTAACATCCTGGAGCTGGATACTTTGGACAAGAAGGGAAGTGTTCCTTTCCCTTTCATATACCAGAGTCTGCCCTATTGGGCAGTTTTACAGAGTCAAGAACAATAGCTTGGGCCGAGGAGTCTAAATCTGATTGGTAACTTCTTGACAGCCAATAATTATTTAAATAAATTATGTTCCAAGTACCTTGAGAAAGGTTTCTGTTCCTCCTGTTCACTTCCTCATATGAGATTGTGTATCATTTCAAACCAGTTTTCTATGTGCAACATGTAGCAAGTGCAAGATACTTCTTTAAGGTGAGGCATTCTGCTTTGGGATACAAGAAGAGAACCTCAGGAGAGCAGTAAAAAGAATATTTAGCCAAGCAAAGGGGACCATATGAAGAAATAATTTTGAATTGATGTTCTACTCTAAATGCATTATTGGCTCACAAAAAAAAACAAGCAAAAAATAGGCACAAAGCCCTCATAAAATCTTTGTGAGAAGACCCAAATTTGACTGAAAATTTTAACAATAAGAGAAAATTCTAAGATTACAAGAGCAATGTAGTTAGTCAATAGGTTTATGAACGCTTAGATCCTTGTATCTTGGCGGCTTTATTTTTCCCAGTTTATAAACCAAGATCCACCGCTCAGAACCTTGACTATCAGGCTGTTTGCTGACTGAGTGCCAGACATGTTTCTTCATCTAGTGCAATTCATTTTAAACTCTAAGGCTTTATTTGTCTATCTTTCTCAACTCAATAGCAAACGGTTCTGATTCGACCCAGTATATAGATGATTACCTCTTTACGAAAAGAAACACTGTATTGCCCCCAAATTATAGGTCTGTGAGTTTAACAGATTTTTCTCCTCAACCATGAACTGATTTCTTTCTTGATTAAAAAACAAGTCTGTGGTTCTCAGACTTTACTAGGAACTAGAGTTAAGGCACAAGAAGCAACTGCAAGAGGAGCTGAAGAGGCTTTTATAAAGTAGCTTCACTAAAACTCACAAACTCCCTAGGAAAATGTGGCCATCATGGAATCGGTTGCGTACAAAATTCCTAGCAGGGTTTTTACAGTTCCTTCTTTATAAGAAGTAAATACTATTTAAACTTTTTATAATGCTTACAAGTCTAACTTCTTAGTATAACATTGGCCCAAATGGACAAGGATGTTATATTAAACCATAACATTTCTAAATAATTTTTATCAAAACAATATCACTTTTCGTTGTGATTATTAATGGGAATCCTGGTTTTTAACTGAGTACGTGGTCACCCAGAACAAAAACTACATTTCTCAGCTGCCCAGGTAGCTAGGTATGGGTACTAAATATGTTCTATTAAATGGGATAAAAGTGGAAGTGATGAGCGCAACTTTGTAGATGTAATTAAGTGAAGGATTCTGCGACAAGATCATCCCAGATTTAGGGTGGGCCCTGAGTCCAATGACCGTGTCCTTATAAGAGAAAGGCAGAGGGACATTTGAGACCCAGAGACACACAGGGGAGATGGCAATGTGAAGAGAGAGCAGAGCTTGGAGCTCTGCAGCCCCAAGCCAAGGAACACCTGGAACCATCAGAAGCTTGAAAGGGCAAGGCAGGATTCCCCAGTAGGAACTTTGGAGGGAGAACAGCCCTGTTCACACCTTGATTTCAAACTTCTGGGCTCCAAAACTGTAAGAGAATATGTCTTTTGTTTTAAATCATCACTTTTCTAGCAATTTATTTCAGCAGCCTTAGGAAACTAATACAAGCGGTATGCATTCTTCTTTTCCTTCCCCTTTCCTGCTGACTGGTAATAAAAGCTGCAACCCCAAAAGCAACATGGTACCATAAAGGAGCCTTGGAAATGGAAGGAGAGCACAGCAGAGTAAACTTGCAGGTATGGTTCATTGTTGCAACTGACCAAGTCTCGAATTCTTAAAATGGATAAGCAATATCTTCCTTAAACCACTGCTGTTTTGAGTTTTCCTGTTACTCACATTTAAACCTAATGCTGACCACAACCTCTTATATGATGCTTATTTTGTGTGGCCATCTTCCTGAGAGCCAACCTGATATGGGATCCATCTCTATACTTATTTTAGATGTTGATATTTGCACCTTACATAGTATGGCCACTCAAGTATGTGTTGAATGGATGGATGGATTTGATTTTAAATCTTCCTGTCAGTTTATAGACGGTTAAGTTTCTGATCTTAATCAAAATGCAATAAATCTCAAATTTTAACAATAAAGTCTACTCTAAAAGGAAGTCAAGGGAAATTAAAAGGAAGTCAAGGGAAATTAGGAGATTGTAGCCATTTTTGAGGGAATGTAAGAGAGAGAGGTACAACTTATTTTTAAGTTCCCGTAGTTTTTTAGTTTCTACTCCCCTCTTCTTCCTGTTCTTGCCCAAATGAAAGGTCCTTTTCTTACAATAATGTGTCTGTGTGTTGTTAAGGGAATGTTTTAAACCTTCATGTAAAACACAATAGAAATTTCTACAGGCCTAAATAATGACCCATAGAAAAAGAACTAGAAAGTGAAATCCAACAGTCTTCTACCAAAATCACAATCTAAGAATGAAGCTAGGGACATCAAATTATAAATTATAAAGTATGTGAGGAGAACTTTTATAGGGATATATCTTCACTTCTCCAAAGCCAACACCTTCCATTGATGAGGGTGGGAAGTGGGAGGGGTAAATTTAAGAAAACTTCATATCTGACTAGTTGTTAGTGACAGTGACACAACTTGTCACTGGCCTCAGAGAGAAAGAACAAGGAGAGTGATTCACATTTCCTCTTCTTTTAAGTTATAATTGACAATCCCAATGTTTCCAATAATTAGGAAAGAGTCCTGATTTGTAAATTTACTTGTGTCTATACAGGTAGTTGGAGTAGAGCAACGACAATAAGCTTGCCAATAATGACATTCAAATTTGGTGTTAACACAAGTCTAATGCATGTGATTTTCAGATTCCTATTGTCCAAATGTTCAGAGTGATCGCTTTTCATTTCACTTCCCTGCATTTAAATATCACTTTGGTTCTCAATGTGCCATAGTCAGGTGTGCATATTAAAATAAAATCGACTCCACATATTTAAACTCAGTATTCAATGTCACTTGTAGTAATGGAGTCAATAAAAGAATTGATGACTAGTATCCCTATGTCTTACTCTTATGTATGCATGCATTCATTCAATATTAATATATATAAGGTACTCTTCCTGATTCCAGGATTACAAGGTTAAATCAAATACGAATCTGTCTTTCAAAAAGTTTATACTTCTCATGGATGAATGAAGTGGAGATTAATAGTTGTCCCCTACATCATCCTCTCTTTCTCTTCTAGTAATATAACCTCTATTTTTTTTTTTTTAATTAGGCATGTGGCCATGTGGAATAAAGGCTGCCTTTTCAGCTGACCTGGTTACTAGATGTGGACATGTGAGTCAATCCTGGTATGGGTATGTGGAAATGAGACTGACATTCCAGTGTCAGGTATGGAAGGGTATTGGTGGGAAATAGACCTGGAAGGGTAGCTGGGAGCCAGACAGTGTATAGGCTTGAATACCACCCTAAAAAGTTTAGGCTTTGCTCAACAGGCAATGGGGAGTCATCAAAAGCTTTTGTATATGATCAGTACTCTTCTTTGGAAATATTATTGAGAGGTCATATAATTATGGACCATATTCAGCCCTTGACAGTGAGAATACCTGATGATGCTAGGATAGTCCTTTCCAAACTTTTTCACATAAGGGTATACACAGAAGTAGTATCTGTAGAGCACCCTGGGTTAAATGGATGAGGCTGCATATGCTGAGGGCAGCTGCCTCCATACAGAGCTGCTCCAGGCCCCACCTGGGAGCCCTGACCCCTTCAAGGAGCAATATGACAGCATACTTATTATCTATTCCCTTTGTGCTATTGCAGTGAGGAAGCTCTGCCACAGGGATGTTTTATTTAGACATATTTATGTGAATGATTTAGAAATGGAACTTGAGTGACATAAAGGATTACATTCTATTATTAGGGTCAGTATCTTTGATTTCTATATAAACCCTGAAGAGTGTCATTCAATAAGATGAGAGTGCAGATGATGATGATATTTCAGTGCATATATATCTCTCCATCCACACATATTATAAATATATGTGCATATATATATCTATATACGCACATATATATAGACATATACATATATAAAGGAGAAATGCAGAAACCCAATTTTACCAAATATAATTTTATATTCATTTTTATAAACAATTAGACACATTTTGGAAATTGTTCATTTTCTCACTTCAGTGACTAATATTCTCACCCCCTACGCCCATGCCATATGGCTTTTTCCTATGTTCCTTTTACTTGTGGGAGAGTATGGAGACAGCGCTTGGCCCAGGGGAGCTAAAGGCATGCAACTCCATAAATAAGAACTCTTTGTGAGGTTGTCACATTGACCAGTCTCTTTGAGATTCTAGTTGATACACTTTATTAATTTAAAAAAGGATTAGTAAAAATAAGAATAACTAATATGCATGGAATGTCTGGTGCCAGTTACTGTGTACAAACATAATCTTACTTTATGCTCGAGACAATGCTGTCAAGTAGGTACTGTTACTATCCCCACTTTAAAGGAAATCTAATTTTAGGACAATTTAAATCCTTATCCGTTCTTCTCTTGCTGGGACTAAAAAATGAAATCTTCTCTTGCTGGGACTAAAAAATGAAAGACTATGAACTGTAGTTCATACAGACTATGAACTGTAGCAAGTTATTTGGGTGGCAAATGCCTGGAGGTATTCTGCATAACCCATTGTTAGGGTCCTTATAAATGTATAAAACAAAACAAAACACCTCACATGGAGTGGCTTAGGGAAAACATAGTTTTTAATCGGGCAGTCTGAGTATTTTGGTCTTTGATGACCCAAATAAACTCTAGCTTTAGCTATTTCCATCAATGAGATGCAAAGAGAAACACAGGTATGAGTCATCTTCCTTTTTATGGTGTATTTTTCCTTCACCTAAATTAATATCATTTAAAAAATCTCAGAAAATTCAGTGTCTTGGACATCCTTTATATTTCTGAAAATTAGTGTATTCATGAAAAAATTATTCATCCTAAATTCTCTTCTGCGTGATACAAACACAACGTTGACACAGAATGATTGCCATGATTTGAGGATAATATTCCTCAAAAACAATTAGTTAAAACGTTCATCTTTATTCTTTTTTGTTTCATCGCATCAACTTAATGAAACCAAGAATGGCAAGATACACGCAAAGCCTGAATCTCAAGCCATGATTTTATTCCTAAAATCAAATCTATTTTTAACAGCTACTGAGAGCCAGGGACTAATTTTTACACAAAATTATGCATACATGAAAAACTGTGAATGAATCTACTGCTTGTTAAAGAACATAAGTAAGTGATGGAGTAAACTGCCACCTAGAGTTGAAATTTTAATTCAGTTCAAAATACAATATAAAAATGATTCTAACAACCTGAGATTGTATAATGCCTTAATATTTACGCGTACACAGCAGTCCTTTACTTCCAAAACTTAATGTCTCTGTATATTTGGAAGTTATTCCGAAAAATGTAGTATTTTTATGAGGAAAATATAAGTCTACTAGAAGTAAAACATGTTGATTTTTATTGGCTATAGTTATAAAAATGAGTCTTTGGGAAAATATACTTAATGTATTAACATATGTATGTGCTCCAAAAAAGTCAAATTATTTAGGATGCCTTATGTCATAAATTCCTAGAACAAAAATATATTCAGCCCAACTCTTTCATTCATAACGTATTTGATGTCTTTGCTTCACTTACAGCCACAATGGGAGGTCAAAGGCTTCTACTGTACATCAGGATCCCTGCCAAAAAATCTGAGTGAACTATTCAGATTTATATATGACAGTTATCTGTTCTAAGATCTGAAAAGCTGAATTTTCACTTCCTTAACTAGCTTGTTCTAAAATCATACCCTTGTCAGAAACCCTGCAATTAATACAGTAGCTATAATACAACCCAGCCAGCTTAATAAATGGTGAACAGCTCATTCTCATTCTAAATTTGCACCTACCCACAAGTGTGAAAAGGATTCCTAGGTCTTAACCACTCATATGCAGCACGGATCAAGCTGTAATTCTGTGTGTGTGTCATACTGTGAGTATGGATTTTCTGGGTCAGGCAGAGAATGTCTATGACACGAGGGTTTAGAAGTAAGGCATGTAACTGTGCGCCTGCACAATTCTATGACTGTATGTTTATAACCCAACTACCTTTACTTTTCAAACCTGGCCACGTACCTGATTTATCTTTAAGTCTCTTAAAGGTAAATTTTTATTTTATTTTCCCCACCCACTTTCCCAGCCCAGATGTATTATCCTCATTCTTTTCCATAAAATTCTCTTTCAACAATCCTTTCCCCCTCATTTCCATTATTCTCTTTGTGACCTCCGTGGCCCAATCCCCTGAGGGTGTATTTGTGCTTGATCCTGTCTATTTTTCATAACTTTCTTTCATCTCCTCTGAGTTCTCCGTAGGTGTCCTTGCATCTCTTACATCTTCCCCTAGGAAGTTCTTGCCTTTGCTGCTTCTACAATCAGCCAGAAAGGAGGTTTCCTCCTCACTCCCTAGCAATTTCTGTATTGTTAAATTTTATTTTATTTCTCAGTATTTGATATTTGCACCTTATTCTTTTGGTTCAACTTGCCTAGAAGTCTCTCCGCACTTTCTCTTTTCTTTCTTCTCCCCCTTCCACTAAGCCTTTTCTGTCTGTTGTAGAGGATATCAATCCTCAGTCTTCACTGCCCTCTAGGTTCCTAGCCCTGTGTCCAACCATAATATTAGTGTCTTGCTATTTATGTTGAAATATCTTACAACATGAATTGAACGCTCCCTGTGTGAAAGGCATTATTCTCTGTGCTTTGCAATATTTATTACTTCTTGTTTTAAAAAACCTCCATGAACTAGGTTTTATTACTGTCCCCAATTAGCAGATAAGGAAACTTATGCATGAAAAATTTAAGTAATTGGCCCAAAGGAACACAGGTAGTAAGTAGTAAAGCTGGAATTTGAACATCACGAGGTTAGGCTCCAGAGTCCATAGAGTAGTCACTAGGCTCCACTGCTTCCACGCCTCAGCACTTCTCTTAACTTTCCTTCCTAATTAGTTCTACTGCGCACTAGTGTTGGATTTCAAAAGATGTCAGACAACCTAGATTTAGGTTGCTTTGAGAAGAGGCTGGGAAACTCAGATCACTTCAGACTATTGCAATAAGAATGCACCAAGGGTTCAGGCAGCACTACTGTAAATAGAGAAATGGTAGGAAGGGTTTGGAATCAGACAGACTGGGATTTGATTCTAGGATCTACCACCCGTGTGACTTCGTGTGGTTGTCTGACCTTTCTAGTTCCTCTTCTGTGGAATGGAAATAGGTATCTGTCTCTATCTAGCCTGTGTTATGGTTTGAATACAAAGTTAACGCTCTATGTTTTTTCTTCCCCTTTCTACTCCCAATCGTGTCTCTTCCAATCTAATACTGTGCTTTTGCTGGCTGCTATCTGAACTGATAAATGGCTGGAGGCCCAGACCCTGTCTTTTCCCTCTCTAATCTTCCCTAATTGTTCACTCTTGTAATTTTTGACTCCTGTCAACATCTGCTAAATGAAAGGCTACTTTTTAAATAAAACTTGCTAGGGCTTTCCTGGTGGCGCAGTGGTTGGGAGTCCACCTGCCGATTCAGGGGACACAGGTTCGTGCCCCGGTCCGGGAGGATCCCACATGCCGCGGAGCGGCTGGGCCTGTGGGCCATGGCCGCTGGACCTGCGCGTCCGGAGCCTGTGCTCCGCGACGGGAGAGGCCACGACAGTGAGAGGCCCGCGTACTGCAAAAACAAAAACAAAAACAAAAACAAAAAAACTTGCTAGAAGTAATAAGTAAACCCCTAGAGAGCAAAGGATATTTTCTATAGGAAATAAGTGATAAATGGGAAAACTCCATCTCAATGCAGAGTGATTGGAAGAATTTCCATAGTTCTCATAAAATCATATCATCGAGACACCTATTCAGTCTACATAATGGGAAAGTTAGGCAAATCTACACATGTATTTTAACATGTATCAATTAGTATACACGGTATATAAATATATGATATGAGTCATATTTTTAAGGAGATATTAGATGAGATAATTCAAATCAAATTGTTATCGACTCTTTCAAGTCGGGGCCCAGCAAGGGTCCTCCTGTCCGATGTCGCTGGAGCCAATAGAATGAGACCGAGTTCAGTTCAGAAGCAAAGGGAAATTATTCTTTGATCAGAGAATGGAGACGTGTGAGCTCCAGCCCTAGAGCACACGCTCTCCCAACAGGCCATGGGTGGAGCTACTTCATAGGGTCTCACAGCAAGGGAGGAGAGGGAGAAGGGTTCTCCTGGGTCCCCGGCACTGTGCTAATCCCTCCAGATTGCAATGCCGGGTGCAGTGTCACTGTGCACGGCCCGCCACCTCCGTCTTCAATTGAGGTGTCGTGGGCAGCTCTTCTGCAGGTGGCCTGCAGAGCTGAGGTGTCAGGTGCAGCGGTTCTGCGCCAGGACCTCTAATACTTTGCAGTAGGTGCAAGGTCTCTGCACACGGCCCCCTATTGTTTTCATTACTGTCCTATGAATCTATCATTTGACTCTTCAAAACCTGACTAATGTTCTATGCAAGTAAAAACAATAGGACATGCCCACTTGAGAAGTAGACACAACTCTGCTCTCATAGCTGTATCTTTTCAGATTGGTGTAATAGACTATACAACTCACACACCACCAGTTATAATTTATTTGTGTTTTGATCTATATTAGGTTTTGTAAAAATGCTATAGAATGAATAGGGCTCTCAGAGTATATCCTGAAATGGGGAACTTTACCCAATATCAATATTGCTTAATAAATATGTAGCTCAGATTGTTTGTGTACATTAATATATTTGAGAACAATGAAAATACACTATAGACGGGTGCATGGGGACTAGGGTCCAGTGGTTAAAACTCTGCGCTTCCAACGTAGGGGGTGCAGGTTCAATCCCTGGTCGGGAAACTAAGATCCCACATGCCACGTGGTGCAGCCAAAGAAAAAAGTGCCTGTTCTAGGTGCTTAGAACCAAAAATATTTTTCTAGGGGATTATTTTCGTGTGCATTATTGCCTAACGTCATATCCTAGTCCGGGCAAAGAAGAAACCTGGGGATTTGTCAGGTCAGTAAAATGGACCTATGGCAGAGTTTCTGGTTCTGTCTGAATTCTAGGACGTGGCATCAGATATGGGCAGAAAATTCAGGAGCAGTTGTGCACAAAAAAGTGCACACTCACAATTGTTCCTGAGGAAAAGAATCAGAAATCCCTTATGACCTTGAGGGCACTTGAATTGGAAAATAGATGGAGCAACTAAGTATGATCAAGAAAAGTGATCAGTGAAGAGATGAATTCAAATTAACTTTTCCGTATAGGTTGCCTTCTAAAATAACTATTTTTATTAATCCAGTCACAAATACAAAAGTTTTGCCCCAAGTATGGTAATACCTTAAAGGCATTGTTCTGCCCATGAGATCAATAGTGAAACTGTGGGTAGCATGAAAAGATATAAAGAAACAGACTTCAGAGCCACATGAGTACTCAGGAATAATGCTGAAACCATGAGCTATCAAGGTTACTGAGTGGCCCTGGCCACATTAGTAAACTCTCCGGGCCTGCATTTCCTCATCTGTAAGACAGAGATAGTAATAAACCTATGGCGTAAGGTTGTCTAGAGAATTTTAAAAGATAATACATGGAAAAGCACTTTGAACAGTTCCAGAACACAGAATTTGCTTATTAGATATTAGTTATCATCATCCTCATTCTCATTCTCATAAACATCATCATCATTTGCACTTAAATTTAAAAACAGACCATCTGAGTGCATATTCCCTGGAAGCCCCTACCAATGATGGTCACTTTGTAAATGTTCTCATCTTAAAATTTTTCACATCTGCTGTAAAGCGTTTCAACTTTGTCATGGAATCATCATATCTTTTCTATTTTCTTTAGCCTGAGGTCATGGAAGTAGAAAGGCATGGCAGTAGAAAGTCCTTTAGCGTCAGTGGAAGGGAAGCAACAATTATTTTCTTCTTTACATTTATTCCAGTCTAAAGATTTAAAAATCATGCTGCCTTTTATCAAGACATCTCCCAAGGAAATTGTACTAGCTCTTCATGTGTGAGAAGTGCTTGGTATTTTCAAAGCAACTTCCAATATTAATTAAACAACATCCTTATGAAGCAGGTCAGTAAGTACCTTTATCTTTCAGAGTAGGTAAACAGGATATAGTGAGGTAAAGTAGTGATTTGCCTTAGGTCATGAACTAGCTCATCATTTGAATTGACTTCCTGTGTCAGTTAACTGGTCTGTGATTCAACCTGATAGGCCAAGCTACAAGAAACAAAATATCAAAATACTAATTTGCATATTGTTATACTTTGTGAGTCATCGGTGTATCCTGTCCCGTGCCTCATGAATCTGAGCTTTGCATCTCTTATTCTCATTACCTGAGGTGACCTTCTTTCCCTAGTCTCCTTATTTTTCTAGCTAATTTCTACTCATGTTTTGTAACTTAACTTGTATGTAACCTCCTCTAAGAAGGCTTCCGTAACTTACTGTCTGATTTAGAGTCTCCTATTTGTTGTTCATATAGCACTCTGGATCCCACACTGTATCTCTATTATGGTACTAACTATACGCTACTGTAACAATGGGCTTTCTGAGGGGAAAAATAATTATTCTGTCTTTATATTCTCAAGCACAATACCTAGCAGATGGTATTTGCTCAACAAATATTTTTGAATGAAGAATGTATAAATGATATGTGCATTAGTCAGGATAGGAGAGGATATGCCATAATAACAAACTCAGCCTAAGTTTATTTCTCACTTAGTAGAAATGTCCAGTGCAGATCAGAAGGAGGATCTGCCCCAATGACTCAGGGATACAGACTGACAAAACTCCACCACCTTGTGGTGCTGGATTGTCTGAAGCAGGTAGACTTCTAGGTTGCCAAGACAAGAGAATAAAATGCTGGAAGATTACACACTGGAAATTAAACTCACCTGTGATAGTAATTTCCACTGAAACACTATTGGCCAGAAGTACTCACATAGCACCTAAGGTACACAGACAGTGTCTTTCTTTCCTTGGCGTGTCCCCTTAAATCCCTAGTCTGTGTGCATTCAATGACCAGCACCCATGGGCTCTTCTTCAGCAGCCTGCCTCTGAGCTACTGGAACTCCTTTGCACAGAGAGCCAGAAGTGCTTGGCTTTCACAAGGACATACACCCCCAGTGGCTGTTTATGAATGACTGTCTTGTGCAGGAATACAAGCTCAACTCTCTTTCCTCAGCTTAGGACAACTCAGAGGTATCACTTACCCTCCAGAATTCTCCTGTGGGATCACGCTAAAGCCTGCCCTCTATGGGACATTTGCCTTAGCTTATACTCTTGTTTGACTTTATTTCATTCCTTGTTTTGCTTCCCTCACTTCCTTACCAGTCTCTCTGGAGGATATTTTCTTAATCCATCTTTTTAAAAAAATTAATTAATTGATTTATTTATTGGCTGCATCGGGTCTTCGTTGCTGTGTGCGGGCTTTCTCTAGATGCTGCGAGTGGGGGCTATTCTTCACTGCGGTGCGTGGGCTTCTCATTGCGGTGGCTTCTCCTGTTGCAGAGCACAGGCTCTAGGCACATGGGCTTCAGTAATTGCGGCATGTGGGCTCAGTAGTTGTGGCTCGCAGGCTCTAGAGAGCAGGCTCAGTAGTTGTGGTGCACAGGCTCACACGTTCTTGTCTTAGAAGCTGCATCTAGGGAGCTCAAGCTATGAGAATGCCACCTAACTAAAAGGTGGGCAGAGAAGTGTAATGTATGATGTTTCCAGAAAGAACTGATATAGGTGAGCATTGTAATGTCTACCATAGCATAATGAAAAGCAATTTGGTGATTAAACTAAGGGTCAAATGACCTGGGTTTAGCCAACCAACTCTATCAACAAGGACTGGACATGGAGAAGGAAGACAGGATTTCACGGAGGAAGGGTCACTGAGAAAAGTGACTTCTCCATTGGGTAAGATGCTGAGGAAGCCAGGCCAGTAGTTCAAATTGCAAAGTTGAAAGAACCCCTGGGCTTGGTTCTAACAGGAGCCATTATTTGAGGAGAGCAAATTGTGCAGTAATAATAGGAATCATCGGCAATACAAGGAGTCCATGACACATAAAGGTAATAAGCAGTATTTACAGGGAAATGTAAATACTGGAAGAAGTCAGTTTGATGGTTCTGGGTTATTATTTCACAACAGGTCCTCAGTCAGTGACTTATGGTATGGGAATTTGGGGAATAGGACGTGACCTTTTTTGTGGGAAGATGGTAGTAAATTCTATGCAGGGTCTCTGGCTATTAGAGAAGCAGACTAGAGGCTCCAGTCTTAGTGGAATGCCAGGTTGGAAAGCAAAGGCAGAACCCCAGGTATTTGAAGTGAGAAGCACTGTGAGGGGTAGAAGCAGGCTGCACTTGGAGACACATCTGCCCCAGTGCACGGACACTCTAAGATACTGGTCCTGCAGTTGCAGGATTCACCGTTGACCCCTCTGCCTGATTTTCTCTGTTCTTGTGAGGATAGGCTCAACCTCCCGTTGACTAGAGATTCCATCAGCAATAAAGGCTATGAGGTCAAATATTTTCTCTTAATGCATCTGGATTATGAGTCATAGTTAGAAAAGTTTTCCATACAACAGAGTTTTAAATAAATTTCCCTTGTTTTTCTCTAGTATGTATATGATTTAATATTTTACATTTAGCTATCTGGTGAGTTTTCCTTTTTGTATGGGTGAGGTATGCCTGTAAATTTATCTTTCTAAAATTCTATCTAATATTCTCATACAATTTTTTAAAGTCCATCATTTCTCCTAGAGATTTAAACTGCCACCTTTGTCATTTACTAAATTCCATAGGTAGTTGGAGCTATTTCTGGACACGGTATTCCGTTGTTCCATTGGTCTCTCTATTCATGCATCTACTCACCACATTTTCAACTATAGAGGCTTTATAGTATGTTTTGTATCACATAGGGCTAGTCCTCCCTCAGATTGTCTATATTTAGAGTTTCCCTAGTTATTCTTGCATGTTTATTTTTCCATATGAACTTTAGAATCACCCATTTTCATCAAACAAACTTCAGGGAATTTTTACTGGGACAACATTAAATTCACATATTAACGTGGAGAGAATTTATATCTTTATAATACTGAGTTTTCCTGTTGAAAAACAAGGGATGTCTTTCCATCTCTCTAGGTCTACTTTCTGAGCCGAAGAGTATTTTAAAGTTTTCCTGAAGTTAAACACATTTTTTGTTAAGATTATATCTAATTATTTATATTTTGGATGTTATTATAAATATTTTTTCTTTAGTTATATATTTTAAGTGGTTAGTTTTCTATCTGTGAAAGCTATTGATTTTGTATGTTAATTTAACAACTGCTCCTTTATTAAAAGTTTTTTTTTTCTTATTTGTGTTAGTCTTAGCGTGGATTCTCTTCTGTGTTCTAGGTGTAAAAATACATTATATGTCATTAGATATAGTTTTGCTCTTTCTTTCTTGATTCTTAAGCTTCTGCTTATCCTCTCTTGTATGATTGAAACTGGCACCTGTGATCCAAGTTTAACAATAGTGGAGCTAATAGGCATCCTTGCTTTGTTTCTGACTTTGATGGTAATACTTTTAGTGGTTTTCTGTATATTCAGCATGTTATGGAAAGGTGTACCAATTAGAGCTTTTTAAACATATCTAGGGGAAATTCCATGGAGGTCCAGTAGTGAGAACTCCCCTCTCTCACTGCCTGAGGGCATGAGTTGGGGAACTAAGATCCCGCAAGCAGTGCTGCACGGTCAAAAATAAAAATAAAAAATAAACTTCATATATATTGATGTTTAAAAATAAAAAAATAAACATATTTAGGACTGTGTATGGATTGGGGCCTAAGCATCTGTTTTATAAAAAGCTTTGAAAGTGATTTTAATATAGTATGAACTCTAACTTGAGTAACTTGAGTATATGTTCCATAAGGATATATGATATCAGTTAAGTAAATTAATCAAACATTTGAATCACACTTGGTGTAGAACCTGTGAGAACAAAGACTAAGCCTGTCTTTCCTTCCAGGAGCTCAATTTAGCAGAAGAGAAAGACCTACACACTAATGATTGCATATAATAGAATTATTACATTGTAGAAAGTGTTTCGTTACTTGTACCTTTGCAGAAAGTTGGCTTTACCGAAATATTTACTCTTAAGTTTTACAAAATTGTGTCCTATAATACTATCTGTTAATCTCTGCTTTTAAAAATTATTCAAAATTGGCCTTCATCAGTAGTCACTAACTGAAAATGTTATGATGATGTCCTACAGAAATTCTAAATTTCCTATCTTATTTCCCCCTCCCCCCTCGTGTTATTTTCAAATTGTAGATGAATTGATTATGACAGTCTACCTCATTTGTCAGTTCCTGGTGTTTTCATAATTATTTTATCATCAAAGACCACTCAGTTGTCTATTAAACAAAATTATGTAAATAATTGTTTTTGAAAGCAAAGGAATTCTCTTATTTTTGTTAATAGATTTACACTAATATGTTAAATATTGTGTACTGATTCCAAATCAACTCTGAGACCCATATTTTCCCTCCCAGTGCCTTTTGACTTCATTCTTTTAAAATTTCTCAACCACTTTCAAATTTGGGGAGAGTAGAAAAGATGGTCCTAATGCTTGGGGTGGGGGATAGAAGTGGAACTTTTGGAAAAAGGAGATGAAATTTTAAACTTAAAATTTTAAACAAAATTTTAAAATTAGACATGGTGAAGTAAACTTTGGGCCTCCTATGTACTTTGGCTTGAATTGTTGCAACATTTGTATGTCTTTCTCCTCCCTTGCAGGTTCTCTCTCTATCTCTTGGGTCACAGTTTGAGAGTTACTCGTGAATTAGAAAAGATAAAGAAGTCAGGGTATGGTATAAAAGAGAAGGCACCAGGATGGCTACTTGGGACTAATTCTAGTTGCTGTATTTCAGGAGATACTACTAAAGAATATTTAATGATTTTTTTTCTAGCTTACTGATCCCTGTTTATTAAAGTGAGGGACCTAGGGCAGAGGCTCTTTTCAGAAACAAAGGTTATTCATTTGGCTAGGCTGTTATTTTATGGGAACAAGCTTGCAAATGAGAAATAGGAAAAAGAAGAAACCCAGTAGAGAACAATCCCCCAGGCCTCTAGTAGGAATCCTGTCTGCTATGAAAGGTGATACATTATTTGTCCTTCTTCTAGAAATGTCAATATTAGTGGCATCAGTGATTGGTTTTTGCTATTTAGTATTATCAACTTTTTATATGTAGGAGGAAAACTTATGCAGATATCTAAGTAACTTGTATGAAGTAGAAAATGGTGCTTAATCATTACTCTTCTGAAATATAACATTAACTTCTTAAATGTTTGAAACACTGTTCATAATTTCTTTTTTGATAGTTTCTGTACACTTCACAGGGTAAGTGTATTAAGCATATCGATGAACTGTGCATATCACCTGCTTGTAATTTTCACCCAGATAGTATGAAAATATCCTAACTCTTAGTCAGTGCTGTGTGTATTTTTTTTGTTTTGTTTTTCTGGTTTTTTTTTTTGTGGTACGCGGGCCTCCCACTGCTGTGGCCTCTCCCGTTGCGGAGCACAGGCTCCGGACGCGCAGGCTGAGTGGCCATGGCTCACGGGCCCAACTGCTCTGCGGCATGTGGGATCTTCCCGGACCGGGGCACGAACCCGTGTGCCTGCATCAGCAGGCGGACTCTCAACCATTGCGCCACCAGGGAAGCCCTGTGTATTGTTTTTTATACTCCTCAATATCTATAAAGTCTTTATTGTGAGGAATTGCCACATGGTTCTGTTGATTATTTATTTTGCCTCTTTAGACTCTATTTGCAGGTTACATAGAATAATGACTTAAATAGGTGTCAAGCTCAGTTTACAGGATATTTTTAGTTTGGGGCAAGTTACCACTTTTGATGTCAGTGTAAGGCATCTTATGGAAGAAATGAATAATATCGATAAGTAGATAATGAAGAATAAGGAACTACATATTTCTTCTCCCAAACCAATTTTTTGCATATAACTTTTTCTTCTTAGAGTTGAACACCTAGAGCCATGTTAACTTGCACTTCTATTATAATGAACTATCATGAAAATCTGAGTTCTGTAGTCAGAAACATCCAGGGGTCAATTTCTTACTCTTATTGTACCAAGCCTTATTAAAGGATGGTAAAATATTGTTTCTGTTTGGTGATCAAGGCCTTCATAGTATTCTGTGTCATGCTTATCTATCAATCCATTTGTACATGTTTGGATTAACATTATAGCCAATAGCATGAGAAGTACTTATGAAGAGAATTATAGACTCCAAGGCAGTTATAAACTCTAGCCTTAAAGGTTGGACCAACCCAACTACCCATTAAATAGGTATAACCTACTGTAACCTTAGAACTAAGTTTAGAATTCTTTTTCTGTGCATTGATTAATCATTCTCAACTTAATAGTTTATGTGATTTAAAGAAGCAACACTAAATTTCAACTAAGAGTAAAGTTTAAATGTAGTCATTTTTTTCTTAAAATGGACCGTTTAACTTGATAGCTTTAGCTCCTAAGCTCTCATTACTAGACTAGATATCTTAGTCTAGTTGTATTCGTATAAGCCTTAAACATTGTTTATTCACTTCTGTCTTGATGGGATATTTATAATGCTGTCTATTGGCTTTGATGACAAAGTGTTTTTATTTTTTAGAAATTTAAATGTATCACATTTTAATTTTCAAACCAAATTTATTTTCAAAGACATTTTGACTATATTACTTTATTGTGTCTGTTATATTTTAAATATGATTTAAATAATTTCTTTTTAGTGCAATAGGTACAATCAACCAAAACTCTTACAGAGGCTAACAAAATATTGCTTCAGTTAGGTGAGCGGTACCTGCACAGCCTTCTATGTCATGCTTATCCAAGCAATAAATTACTTTTCTTAGACAAAAATCATCCTCGGAAATTGCTTTAGCTTTTGCTGAAGTAAAGGGATTGAATGCCTAGTACTGGGAACACTTTATTTTGCTTTTTATCGAATACAGTTATTTTCCACTTGAGAACTAACATCACAAGACAACAAGATGGGTTTCTTACCTTTTACTGTTTTCTTATTCATATTGAACCCAGTTTTAATTTGCCCCAATAAAGATATTTCCTGCCCTATAACTTAATTTCCTTAACCTCTTAACCTAGAAAATAATCTTAAAACAACTGATATGTATTTATCCAATTTGGATTTAATGCCTGATATTACTTCCTTGAAAGTTATTTCTAAAGGTGAATAAATGTCATTTTTAAAGCTTTGATAGAATATAGATACTGGCTTCTTATCAGATGTTCATTTCGTAAAAGTCAAATGAATAACAAGTGTCTCCCACTTTAGTCTCTCTTGAGAACTATGTTCACAATATCACACATATAGAAATAGGCTAGTATGTGAAGAATGTAACAACAAGGAAGGAATTAAGTGAAAATTAAGTGCCTTTGGGATTTAAGACTCTTAGGAGGCCTTAAAATCTAGGTTAAAAACATCAGACAAAGACAAACTCAAATTCATACTCAGGTGAATGTAATCACCTCTAGATTGGTGTAGTATATATGCCTAGCAAGTTTTGACACAGAAAGATACAGGTTTAGTTTATTTCGATTCACATTAACTTAAGTAAGCTTTTGTGGGTTTATAGATCCTTTTGTGAATCTGAGGGAAGCTATGAACCCTATTCTCAGGGGGGAAAATGCACTTACACACAAACACACAAAATCTTGCATACAATTTCAGGCAGTTTACAGACTTGCTGAAGTCTGTCCATTAACTGCATAGGGATTTGTATTAGTCAGGGCTCTATAATTGCAAGTGATAGAAAACCAGCTCATTTTATCTTAAGGCAAACATAAAGGTATTGGGCCATGTAGCTGGGAAGATATTGAAGTAAGTCAAAGAAATGGCTATAGGAAGTAATGCCTATAGGACGAACTGGATCTGGGAAGTCAGCATCACCAGGACATACTCTATCTGCACTCCTTGAAGTGCAGATATTTCTGCTTGTCTCTACTTCTCTTGGCATGTTAATCTCATTTTCTCCTGTTGCAGGGATGCCTTCTTCATGTGGCTGAGAACATACCTGCCAGCAGATCCAGCTTGGCAACCCCAGGAAGAACAGCGCTCCTGAGCAGCCAGGTATCAAAACCAGAGAACGACTTTATCGTTCAGGCCATAACCAATCAAACGTGAGACTGGAGGAGAGGGGAGTAAGCTGACAACTGATTAATAAACTGAGGCTGTGTGAAGGGGGTCAGAGTGTAAGTGCTAGACAGTAGTGAGCTTGTACACTGGCTCTCTGGAAAACATGCATGCATATATTAAAAGATGCATATAAACTTATTACACGTTTTATTGATATAAAGAATGAGTGGCACACAACTTATTAAAAATGATACAGTGTTCAAGACTTTTATTATTTGAATATAGCCAGTTGATTCTCGTTTGATGCTTTTGTTGATTTTTGCTGTTCTTGTATCCTGGCTAAACTGTGGTTGCAATTGACAAGTGTTTGACGAACATGAATATTGGCTGATATTCTCTTTTTCGTTAACTAGTAAAATGCCAGAACTTCACTCATTTGTCAGTTGTGTGAACAATTTCTTTGCTGAATTGGATAATAATTTTTGAATAGTGGAAGGATAGTTCCTCAATATTTTTTTGTGTTATTCACAATGTAACAGCTAGTCATGACACTTTTAAAGTTTAATATGCATTATTAACGTGTTCTCGAGCACTTCCTTAACTCTAGAAAATCAGCAAAACAATAATTCGTCTTGACTTGTAATAATTGCCAATTTCCATGGTGTAAATACTCCCACCACAGCCTATTTTAAGCTACTAATAGGACATCAGTAAACAAAGAGTTGGGAAGAAATGAGAACTAGCACACTATTCTGTAGTATTTTCATCATACTCTAAGCATAAATAACCTCAAAACATAGATAATAATAAAAAGTAGTAAAATAATTAGGAAGTGAAGATTTTTGAGTACTTATTATGTTTGTTTTATAGATAATGTATTTAATTATAAGTTTATATACTTTAATTTTTAATAATTACTGTATCTAAAAATTAACTAGCAAAATTCTAAGAATTTTAACAATTCCCCGAGTTCATGAGTCAGTCTGAACCAGCTCCAGAACACCACTAGTGATGGTCTGCATGATTACTATGAAGAAAAGGCAGTTAAGAAATAATAACTTGAAGTTATCGTAAAATAGCGAGCCGACATGTAACATCAAGATTCTGCCATGGCATCTCTAAATCTCTAGATTTATCTAAAACAATATACTCAGTAAATATAGCTAGGTGGGTATCCAGCATTAGATACATTCAAATTTCCATGGCTTTACTTTGTAGTTTGACAAGTTTTAGATTATTCACTATTTGGGATTTTTCAAATCCATTTTCTCTTTTTATTAGTGCAAGTGATTGAGAGGTTATTTTATCACATTTGTAAAAAGTGTAAATTCCATAAGCTTTAGATTTTAGTTAGAAAAGGAAGCAAAAGCAGAATCTCTGAAAGCCTTTTCTGCTCCTTCACTGATGTGTGTGATTAAAATCTGACCTCTATTTCTTCACATTATAAACTCTTATCAGAATCTCTTTCACACTCTAATAATTTTCTAAAATACTAGACAAAGCGAGACAATGAACGCTAGGAAAATGTTGTTTATTTCAGATATAATGCTGTCTTTTAGTGAGTATGCTTTGGCCAAGAAATAGGAATAAAGGAAAATAAGAGTGAGAAACACTTTCGATATTTTACTTTACTTTTATGTATTTAGCATTGACTATAGAGGTGTCTACTTGTTGGTTTTCTGGTGACTCAAACACTCATGTGCTTTAATCAGTAAAAGAAGTGGATAAATGAGAATAATTACTAAATAAATTATGTTCGAAACTGGATAGTAATTGTGTTATTTAGTAATTATTTTGTCTTTGATGTTGTATATAGACTTGCTTTCAAACGTTGCACAGGTGTTAAACCTTATTGGTTTCCTCAGTGTACATTTAACATTTTAGTGTCTTTATTTCTAAAGATAAGCAAAGCAAAAAAACCCCATACAATTATGTGAAATACATTATACCAAACGTGTTTCTGAGGAATTGGTTAAAAAGAAAAGGGATAATGAATGAGACTAATACATAGGAAAAGATTATCTGGAGCTTAGGAGAAAAATCACCAGAAATGACTGAAAATAAATTTACATTAGTAGTCTGTGATGTCAAAAATGGGAGACTTTGCAAACCACCTGGACTTAACTTCTCATAAATGTCAATGTGCTTCAGCAAAATAGGCCTGCTGATGAAGTTACAACCTCTACTTTGTGGTTTGCTCTTTCTGGTGTTTACAAATCACAGGGTCATCCCTCTCTGCTCTAATGGGGCTCAGAGGCAGCTTATGACCATGGTCATGAAGGATACTTTCGGGACTAGGGACTGGCCTAAGGAGAAAGAGTTGATTAATGATGGAGTCGTCAATGTCAGAAGCAGGTGAGGAGAGGGAGATGTAATTCGTCTGGAAAAACACAAAACCATAAGCCTCTGAGGGAGAAAAGTGAAGGAGAACAGACCCGACACAGCTAAAGTCTGGCGCCTCACTTGGAAAGGAAGGCAGAACGAAAGAAACAGACCATATACCCTTGGCTTATGGTACAGGTATGGCCTAGGCAGAGGTCAATAGGCCTGAGGCAGACATATGAAAATCATATTGCTGTTAATGATAAAGAGGCCTCGAGCGCGCTCTATAAGATAATAATGAACGTGGAATGCATGCTAATCAATAAGAAAAATTCAATAAATATGTGAGATTAGCATTTTACAACCAGGAGAGGTAAAGCGTGTTTACATTAGAGAAGAACTATGGTTATATTTGACAAATTAACAGAAGAAATCAGGTAAAATGCTATTGGGCTCATACCCTTGTCTCTTCTTATATGAGAGGCAGGAAAAAGCGAGTAAACTGGAAAAACAAGTCATCATTAGATAAATGATAGTTTATTCCAAGAGATCCTCAAGAGATCTGGACTGTAAAAAGCAGGAAATGCTTGGGAAAAGAGACAGGTTTTTATTGGCCATTCGAAGGGTATCCTAGATCTGAGGCTGAGCTTGGGGGAGGTATCGTGGGAAAAAAAGAGATAAGTTTCAAGTCAGAAAGTTGAAATAGATTTGCTGTTTATTAGCAGAAGACTCAGGCAAATTAAATAACCTTCTGAGCCATAATTTCCTCATTTTAGAAATGGGGCTAACACTGCTTACTATGAGGTTTAAAGATAAGGTACGGAATGCACCTGGCACAGAGGAGTTTAAAAACATTAGTTCCCTTGTTCCCAGGTGAACTGTTCAGTGTGGGAGACTCTGTCAGAGGTGAGGAGTACCTGTAAGACATCCCCAGGGCAAAACCTTCCAAGTGACCAGGAAGTCATTCTTTGGTGGAATTCCTGAGTCAAACACTGGTCTGGTCTGAACCCTCCTTAGTTCCTAATTTGGTTGCATACTTGGGCAGTGGCTATTAGAACTCTCCGGGAAGGCTCTCAGGATTTTCAGAGCAACTAACTGGTCCTTGATTCTGGTTCATGCCTGTCTATTACTCACTCTTTTTTCTATTCCATTAACTTCCCTGGTTTTCTTTTCTGAGAAGACTGGATGGAACAGGGTCTTCAGTTCATCCGCCTCTCCCAGAAATCTTTGGGAGCCGTCTCTGTGTGCCTATGTGTGTGTGTGTTGGTGTATGTGCGTGTGCGCGCACGCCTGCGTGTGTGTTTGTCTGTCTAATCTGTAACACCCAGGCCGTAACTTTTAAAATGGTTCTCCTTAAAAAAAATGTGGAACTGGGCTTCCGTGGTGGCGCAGTGGTTGAGAGTCCACCTGCCGATGCAGGGGACACGGGTTCGTGCCCCGGTCCGGGAAGATCCCACGTGCCGCGGAGCGGCTGGGCCCGTGAGCCATGGCCGCTGAGCCTGCACGTCCGGAGCCTGTGCTCCGCAACGGGAGAGGCCACAACAGTGAGAGGCTCGCGTACCGCAAAAAAAAAAAAAAAAAAAAAGTGGAACTATTGAGGATCTACTTAAGTAATATCACTTAAAACAGTCCCCTCATTTGCAGGGGGTGGGGAGGGTGCGAGGAGGGGGGGATTTCTCAGGTTAGACACTTACTACTGTCAGTAAGTAGAGTGAGAGAGGGTTTTAACACCGTAACAACAACCCAAGATAATAAAAGAATTTGTCACTTGTGCAAAGTCCAAAGATTTTCTTTCTGGATCTGGTGGGCAGATTCTCCTGTGTGGTTCCTTCCAACTCGTCTCTATTATCTAGCATAGCATGGAAGGTCACCTTCGAAGGTGGAAAGAGAGGAAGACTGCTACATTCCATTGAGCTAGTTACTGGACCCCACCTAGACAGGCAGGATTTGTAATCTCCCTCAATGCCCAGGAGGAAAATGAAATGACTAGGCCAAGGCAACATCATCATGCCACAGAATGATTTAGAGAGATATAATGAAATATTCTCTCTTTCCCAAAAGCCAGTGGCTCATAGATTAACAATTTACTTCTAAAGACAAAAAATGAAATTTGGAAGATGGAAACTCAATTACATTTTTCACAGCATAGAGTTTCAGTGTAACCAAAATTTCTGGCATAACCATAAAGTATAAACTTGATGAATTACCGAGAGACACAGCTTCAAACAAAACAGAAGTCCTTGTTTAAGAAATCAACAGTTTTTCACAGAGTACTACAATACAATTAAGATGGTGATAATATAGAATTTAATTTCAAGTTAAGACAATTACATTTAAAAAATAATTCTGTAATTCTTACCTTAAGCTGAGGATAGCCAGAATGGGTATATTTTTTTTTAATGCAGTTTTAAGCATGAAAGTAAATATACCAAAGTAATATTTTGTTCAAATTTGCTTGCCTGTGATATTTCCCCTTTCAGTTTCCTGCCCTAAATAGTGCAAACAGTAATACATAAAGATGGAGAGGAAGATGCCTTGTATTTTAATTATATGATCATAAGATTTGAAAGGAAAGTCAGATCTCATCTATTTCTTATTCCCCTCCCCCTTTTGAGACTAAATTATATCAGACAAAAATGCAAAGATGATAATCTCTTTGTACCTTCTAACCATTAGAGATTGAGTGATAACAGGTGTTTCAATAAGAATTCCATAACCCTGTGATCTTTAAAAATTGAATAGTTAGCTCATTTAAGGTTTAGTGAATAAAGTAATGTGTAAACAAATGAGCAAATTCCATGATTCTATTAAAGGATACTCTGGTAAATAGCCAATCATATGCTTTTACCCAGAAGGCAGACATTTCACTTACAGAAACAAGTTAAAAAAAGGGGGGATTCCTTCATTCATCCTTCTGCCACTCCTACTGATAAAAACAAACATCTTCCATTCAAAGCAGAACATTTAGCTCTCAGTTAGCAACAGAAAGTACACTTCCCCAGCAACAGGAAAACCCAAAAAGGACATCTATTTTTAAAGATAAAATGTGAAACCCTCAGCATTTTGCTGATTAAGTGAACAAGATAAATCTTATCTATCCAAAATAGGTGAATGTCCTATCGATTTCAAGAATAGTGTGATTTTAGGTGCTTTTTTATTTGATTATTTGCTTTGTTTTTTATACACCAGAACTCTTCCTGACATTTCTGCTGATCTCTCTGTTCACGGATATTTGCAGACATGGCTGTTCCAAGGTAGGAGGTGTCTCATTTTAAGTGGAAAGGTGATAATTCAAGGAGTTCATCACTACAAACAGTTCACAGCAGCCTCTGCTTGGTAGCAAGGTTTTTGAAAAAGGTGATGATGAATATGCTTGTTGAAGGAAAGTGATAGGAAAACTTGCTATCATAAGTACCACAGTTTTAAAATTGAAAGAAACCTTAGAGAGCATTTGATCTTGAGTCGCAGTGCATTGCCCAATGCTTCAAGCAACAACTGACTGTATTCATGTACACAGTATATTAGTGTTAATCTAATTATATGTTTCAAGCTCTTAACTTTACAGAAAAAGACAGTGAAGCTCAAAAAATGATGAATTTTCACTTTCAAGGTTTAATCCTATTTAATAGCAAAGACAGGACCACAATGCAAATCTTCTCAGGTTTCTACTCTTCTCATTCCATGGCCAATATTATGGGGCATGTGTCTAATATCTCTTCCATTCAATTGTATGTACATCTATTACAGTTATTTTTGTTTTTCTTAATTTATTTTAATTTTTTAAAGTTTTTTTTTTATGTAGACCATTTTTAAAGTCCTTATTGAATTTGTTACAATATTGCTTCTGTTTTATGTTTTGTTTTTTTGTCCGCAAGGCATGTGGGATCTTAGCTCTCCAACCAGGGATCGAACCTGCACCCCCTGCATTGGAAGTCGAAGTCTTAACCACAGGACCCCCAGGGAAGTGCCTATTACAGTTATTTTTAAATTTAAAAATTTTATTGAAAACAGAAAGATTACCATATATGCAAGGGTAAAGGCAGGTCTCATTAACTTTATGCCAATTAACGTAATATGTAACCATTTAAAAACACTGGTAACTTTTTTTTTACCTTCGTTGTTAAGCTAGTAAAGTAGGAAGCAATATAATAGCAGTCTTTGATTTCACCCTTACTCTGTAAAAATGGAACTAGTTGAGGTAAGCCTTAAATAAGTGGACATACTAGGTTCTGTCTGTGAGTACTGATTCCTCTTCTCATTTCCTCCTTTGGCTGAAGGCAGAAACAGGAGGTCAAAGGCCAGTCACTATTCTTATGATTCACATAAGAAACTGGGGACAGGATCACTGAAAAATTTTAGCTTTTAAAGTTAACTGATTTAATATACTTGAAAACACAATATATACACACATATAATTCTGAAATATATAACTATACAGTGTATATATATACATACATGTATGTATATATTAATTTTTTCATTAAATATTTTCTCTACTACTAGTTGTGCAACTAGGACAAAAAATTTAACTCTCCGGCTTCCCTGGTGGCGCAGTGGTTGAGAGTCCGCCTGCTGAGGCAGGGGACACGGGTTCGTGCCCCGGTCCGGGAAGATCCCACATGCCGCGGAGTGGCTGGGCCCGTGAGCCATGGCCGCTGAGCCTGCGCGTCCAGAGCCTGTGCTCCGCAACGGGACAGGCCACAACAGTGAGAGGACCGCGTACCGCAAAAAAAAAAAAATTTAACTCTCTGGGGCCCAATTTCTTCATTTGTAAAATGGGAATAATAACAGTTCCTATATTCTCGGGTTGTTGTGAAGCACTTAGAACAGAGCCTGGCACACGGTAAGAATTTAATATCAGGTATTATAGAGGATTATATGTCTAATATATCTAATATTATATATGTATATAATATAGATGTATATATATTTATGATATCTCTATATCCAAGTGAGGTTTCTTCTATAAAATCATTAGTTGTTTGGGTCTGTGCATAAAAATGTAAAAGTAATTTCACTATGCGTTTCTCTTTATGTTTTAGGGCTGTGAAACTATTCTGTATGATGTGACATTATGCGTTTGTCAGAAATCAGCACAAAGAGTGAAACTTAAGGTATGCGAATTTAAAAATTCAAATTATTTAGGAGGTTGGGGGAATCTCAAGAAAGAAAGTAGACTGCAACAAGAGAATCTAACTATATTACCAATATAAGAAATGACCTCACTGAAGAGGGTGGGAGGAAAGGTACTGAACTAAGCAACTTTGGAAATGACTGAAGTTTGTAAGACTAAAGATAAAAGAAACTGCACCTAGAGACTGTACTCTAATTGATTTCACAAGGGGTTATGGGCTAACAATTCTGATACAGCTATACATGCATACTGGAATTGAACAAGTAAATAAATGGATGGCTGATAGTAGGAATCAGGTTTCTCACTGCTGGAGTGAAAATTTACAGATAAGCCAAGGAAGGAGGCTAGAATGATCCTTCTGGTAATGCGTTAGAGTTGTAGACATCACTATGAATTTGTGTTTAGTTTAATATAGGTACAGATGGTTCCATACAGAAATATATATAGATAGGTGTATATATATAGATTAGTGTACATGCATATATTTCCTTGCTTTCTTAACTGCAAGGGCTGAAAAGAAAGGGCACCACCAGTAGCAAAGAACACATCTAGTTTTTAGATGTGTTCCTAGTTTCTAGTTTCTAGAAACCAAGAACAGATCTTGGTTTCTAATACCATTCTCCAGTAAAGGAACCAAAGTTCCTTAGAGACATGGCTGATTCTAGGACAGAGGTATGACGAGCCTGAAGAATCTTGTAGTATGAGAAATTAAGGAAGTACTCAAAAACAAAAACAAAAAACCATCCCACAGTGATGGGATTATATTAAAAGGACATAGGACAACTGAAAGAGCTCCCAGTGGCCAAAGCTGAGGCAATCTGAACAACCAAATAAAATAGTATTGGATTTAACCCAAAGTATAAAATAAATATCTACGAGTACATACGCATATAAAGAAATGATTGAATCAATAAAAAATGGAGAAGAGACAAGTCACCTATGCAAAATAATTTGAAATAATTTATGTAGATCTATACTCAAAGAGAAGGAGGTGACTGAGGTCAGCTTCAAGATCTTGTTGATAGCATGTATCCTTGATAGGTGATCCTGGGAATGTTACTAAACTCACGTCCTGGAGGGTAATAAGATCTACTGTGATGGTCTTTTTCAATTGTTCAATATATGCGAAATGCTTCCCACAGCACCTGGCCCATATATTGAAAAATAGTATTCAAAATTGAGAATTAACTGTTTGAAAAGTGCTGATTTTTATGGTGTAAAAATACTTGTTTTAAAAACTATTGACTGGGGCTGTCAGTGATCTAGTAAAATCTCTGAAATACACTACAGACTCTACATATTTGTAATATGGTCCTTTCTATTGAGATCTTGGTACCATTGTGGACTTGTGAATATTATTATTTTATGGCTGCATCTGCTGTTAGCAAAACTTCACCTTATTACTGCTTCTCTCTTAGTCTTGAGTTGCCTCAGTATTTCCTCAAAAAATACTGTGTAAGAAAAAAGCACCTGCAGAGCTCTTCAAAGCTAGACTTCAGAACACTCTTAAATGCCTTGAAATTTCTGCTTTACTGTTGTCATACTAAAGCTGTAAGAATCAGGATACCCTGCTGCTGTCTGTTCTTAGAATGTGTCTTCTCTGTTGCCAATGCATTATTTTAATACTGATTCACTGGCTGTGATATTGGACCTTGTTAATGAATGTATGGTACTATTTAATGCTCGGTACAGGTGGTAGGTGACACTGATGACATTGCATTATGAAGAAACTGGAGTCAATAATATGGTTTAAGAAACCAAAAGATTAAATGTGACAACTGTTTGATAGATGCAATTTGCTTGGGAGATTGATGCTATACTTTTACAGTTTCTCAAAAAGGATTATAGTTAACATGTGACAACCTGAATATGTAGATGAATTTTTTTTCTTTGCTTTAAAATTAAAAAATTAGGCAAATTGGATATTTGGAATTGTTGCTCGGAGGTTTGGAAATCACTGGCAGTGGCCTGTTTAAAAGCATCACACACTTGATTTTTGCCTCTGACCTCTTTTTGTCATCCTTTCCTGTGTTAGACTGGACACTGCTTGTTGAGGAATCAAACCTTTTGCAATAACAACCACAGATGTATCCTTATCATGTGTTTCTTAAGATGGATAGTTTTGTTTTGTTTCAAATTTCTGATTGATAGCCAAAGAACGTGGCATCTCAGGTCAGCCTGTCCCAGGTTTCCTCTGTAACAACTGATAGGATGTTTTTAAGACCACGTGGTATGAAACTGTAATCTGTGCCAAATTAGATGCTTACTTTTTTTTTGAAGCTAGCTGCTTCTATAAGCATTCTCTTTCCCAACGTCCATAAATCTCTGAAATGCCATACCTTATTTACTTTGTTGCTTCCCTTGCTAGCAAATTAACTTTGACTCATGCCAATGTATATATACATAAGAAAGCTTTTTTTTTTTTTTTGCTGTGCGTGGGCCACTCACTGTTGTGGCCTCTCCCGTTGCGGAGCACAGGCTCCGGACGCGCAGGCTCAGCGGCCATGGCTCATGGGCCCAGCCGCTCCGCGGCATGTGGGATCTTCCCAGACCAGGGCACGAACCCGTGTCCCCTGCATCGGCAGGCGGACTCTCAACCACTGCGCCACCACGGAAACCCAAGAAAGCTTTTCTTCTAAACATATTTTATCTTTATTATCCTCCCATCCCATTATCACCATTGAAAATATCAGCAGTAATATAAGTTTAAGGGAAAGGCTCAGCTTACTATTCTGTCATAAACTTCTCTCTGGCATTCTAGTGACAGTAAAAGTAATTCCCCCATTAATTGCAAGATAAGAACACACAATGGTCAATTGAAAAAAAAATTCTTTCAACACAAAGGATTTTGTTTTCATTTTTAATTAGGCCTTTTCCTTGGGAGTCTTTTAGGAGGACACTGGGGGAGGGGCAACATTTTAAAAGGATGGTCAGAATAGGCTTCCTTGAAAAAGGTGGTATTTGAGCAAAGATGGAACAGAAGTGAGAGATCTAGCCATGCAGGTACCTGGTGGAAAGATCCTTCCAGATAAATATTCAGTGCAAAGGCCCCAGGGCTAGAGGATGCCTTGCTGTTATAGGAGCAGTGCTTAGCAGAAATGAGGTCAGAGAGGTGGATGTGGGGTGGGACTGGGGAGGCTAGATAACATAAGGTTTTTTAGGTCACAGAAAGAACTCTGGCGGAGAAAACTTGGAGCTAATGATTTTGGCTTGCTCCTAGGTCTACGGACAAACTTCTAAATGTTAAAAGCATAGCCATGTCATATTACAGGTTGGTACAAACCTCAAGTTGTGCCTACACTTAATTTATCACCTTTAAAATAAGTGAAAATGCCTTCCTTCTGGAATGGGAAAAACATGTGAAAATTAAATACTCAGGCCAGACACCTAAATTACAGTTTTAATTTACTAGTTGGTATCTTAAATATTAATGAGCCTCCTCTGTTTTCTTATTTATAGGTTGGAACAGTTATCTTTTTCCAGGTTCCTTGTTGTCTCTAGTATCTCTTCGCTTCCTTAATATCTTAGGCCAGAGAGTATTTTCCAATCTTATTTTCTATTCATGGCTATTCTGTCAATCCCTGTAACACATTTTATTCTGTTGCAGAGGTCAGAATTTTGCTGGCCCAGTAATATGAAAATTATGTATTAGATGTAGATTAAAACAACAGCAAAATTACTTTGCCTCACTTAGTTGAATTGAGTAAAATCAGGATTTATCTTGAATTTCTACCTGGCTACCTAAATGAATCATTCTCTTTCCTTGATAAGGACACAACAGAGGTAACACAAAGTTTCTAATGCCTTTACTTAATGTTTTGAGAATATAAGAGTAATGTATTAGGTAAATTTCATTTTACACAATAGTACTATTGTTAAGGGAAGGGGGGACTCCGGTTAAGGGGAAGGAACTTCTTTCCCAAATGCCTCTGTAACCCCTTAAAAGAGGTGGAAGGATTCTGCGTGTCAAATTTGAAAATTTACTTGTCAATTTCCTTGGAAACTGGTTTCTAACATACAACAGGGTAACTCACTTTGACAGCAGGTTCAGGTAAATTACTTTCATTACAATTCAGGTAGAAGTGACTGCCTTCAGTTTCACACACTGTAACTTGCCTAGTGGCAGGTTCAGAAGGGTGTCAGTAACAGGGGCTTCTATGCACCCTGCGTTCCAGAGTTCAGTCCCATTTAAGTTAGGACTATTGACAATGACACGTGCTGAAATTTCCTCATCATGATACACACACACACACACACGCACACACTGTATCAAGAAGCCAGTGAAGTTGTACGGACCGCAGTTAAAAAGTAAAATTGGCTTTACATTTTTTAGAGGTCTCTTAGGAAGAGCAAAACCAAGCCCTCATTGTTATACAGGTGCTGGCCAAACACCGAATCAGCGACACTCTGCTACGACCGGGGTAAAGCTGATATGCCTGTATCACTTCTACTACCTGTCGCGCACCCCAGAAGAGAAGACGCTGAGGACTGGTAAGGACAAAGGAAAGTTTCTGTCAAAGTTTAGAAGGAAAGAGGGGCTGAGCAGGGAGCACTTTCAGCTCATATTTAAGCCCCAGACAGTGGAGAAAGCCGAACATCCCCCTCCTGCTCTTGGGTCGCCGCGGGGCCGGAGATATGCGAGAGGGAAGTTTTTCTACTGGACATCTGCCGCCTTGTCCCCGAGACGCGCGAGGTCCGCAGCGCCATCCATGGAAGCCTCGGCCTCTGCCCGTCTCGCTGTACCCCAGGGCCGACCGACCCCGGCGTGCGGCGGAGGATCAGCTGCCGCCGCGGACGCGCGCGCGGACTCCCGGGCCGGCATCGCGCTGGGGCCTCTTTGCCCTCCCAGCGGTCCCAAGTCGGCCTCTGCGCTCTGCCCCAGGGCCCTTTCAGCCGGCGCCGATTGGGTCTCCGGCCACCCGCCTCCACTTCCCCTCGCGCCGGCGCTATGGCGACGGTCACGAGACGCCGGCTGCCCCTGCGCCCGCCAATGGGAGCGCACGTCGCGGGGAGACGCGGACGTCGCTCTTCCAAGATGGCGGCGCGTCCGTCGAGAGCTGCCGGGCCGGGGGGAAGCCAGCGAAGCCGAGTAAAGCCGCCGCCCGGGAGAGGACTGAAGGAGCTGTTGCCGCCGTTGGCGGCGGCTCAGGCAGTTTTCGCTGCTGCTACGGCTGTTGCCATGCGGCGAGGCTAGGAAGGAGCTCACTTCCCCGGGGTGTAATAATGTTAACAGAGGTAAGCGGCGACGGCGGCCAGTGTTTACCTGTGAGATGGGGAAGGGGCCGGCGCCTGCCGGTCGGATAACATTATTTCCGCCGCCTGCGGGCTCGACCCTTGGTAGCGGGCCGCGGGGCCCGAGTAGAGCGGGGATCCTACAAGTGCCCCCTGAAGAGGAGCTGTGCTGACTCAACAGTCCCGCCACCTCCGGCTGCCTGTGCCTCTTCTTTCGCAGTTGCCACTTGCTCGTCGCCCCTGGCACTGGTCTCCCTCCTGCCGTCGCTGTCTCCTAACTCGCCGCTCCCTTCGTGGCGTCCCCTTACACGCTGGTCTGTGGCAGTGTCGGTCTCTCCGCGTTGCTGCTGGTTCCTGTTCCCCTACGGTTTTCTCGAGGTCTCTCTCTTCGCGGGTCTCTGGCCTCCAGGGCCCTCCACCTCCAAGCTCGGTCAGCATCCTGGGTTTGTCACTGGGCCAGACCGGTTTGTTTCCCACCCCCTACCTTGACTGCTTCGTGAAGAGGACCTCTTTTTCTCAGGGGGATACTTCGATAGCCCAGTTACATCACCTCCCTCTCCCACACCCTGTCACCTTTCGCTTAAATCGTAGGAATCTGGAAGTTGAGTTTAGCATCTATCCTCTTGATTTGCTTAAGACTTCCTTGGTACTCTCAGTGGAACAGTTTTTTCCCTTGGTTCTGAAATGGAAGTAGGGCAACTATGACTAGCCAATCGATTTCCCTTTTCTAGTGCTTGATGACCATTGCAAAAAGCAGACTTTTTGAAGAAGTAGAGTTTGCCTTTACTAGCAGTACTTTAAGGGAAAGAACGAAATTGTTGTAAGTAGGTACTTGACCTAAGTTAACAGTTATGTGTTGTGGTATATGTTAGTGTGGGTGTCATTGAAGATAAATTCTGAAGCTTGTGGATTTGAGGAAATATCTTAGAAGCTATACTCACTTTAAGTCCTGTGAAGCTTCCAATGTCAGCTGTCACGGACTAGTTTGGGCATCTTTGTGGGCTGAACTAAGGATAGCAAACAATTTTAATGGGCAGTGAGAAGTATTCCTACTTGGGCTAACGAGGACATAAAAATGTTTGTAGATGAGTGGCTTTTGTTGTGTGAAAATGTGATAATAAAGGACTTGCCTTTCCAGCCTTATTAACTCTGAGGAACTTCATACTTTGGTATTTGTACTTAATAATCTGCACACAGCCTGGTGTAGGAGGGCCTGGTAAATACTTATTGGTTGATTTTTTAACTCATGAACTACTTATTTCTAGTAGTTTGTAGTTCACTTTATATTTCTGAATTCTACAGATTATTTTTTTCATTCCTGTAGTTAATTTTATTCCCATGGTTAATTTTATTCACAGAGATTATGGTATATCATAAGCTCTGTTGTCATTAGCAGTATTAGGTTAAAAAAAAAAAGGCAAGTAGCAGAAGTTCTATTTTTACCTTTAGTGTGATATTTTGTTGGGAATAATTAGCCTTATAATAAATTTTCAGTGGTGTTGCTAATGTACAGTATTTTATGAGATAATCTTTTGGTTAAATTTGGCTTAGGTTAGCAGCCTTTGAAGAGTTGTACTGCTTTCACATGAACTCAGTGCTTGCTAGTAAAATGAGAGTCTTGATTTGGAAAGGCTGAACTTTCTAAGCTTCTGTATTTTATTTTATTTTATTTTATTTTATTTTTTGGCTGTGCCACGCGGCTTGCGGGATGTCAAATCCCTGACCAGGGATTGAACCCGGGCCACGGCAGTGAAAGCCGCGGAATACTAACCGCTAGGCCACCAGGGAACTCCCTGAAGCTTCTGTATTTTAAAATAATTTCATCTTTCAGTGAAATATTTTAAACAGTAAGTCAGTGATAGTAGTTAGATGTGCTTTATTGCTGTGTGTGTGTGTGTGTGTGCGCGTGTGCGCGCGCGTGCGTGCGTGCTGTGCGTAGCTTTTAAGTGGAAGAGCCGGGATTCCAACCTGGGCAGTCTCTGCTGAGTTTATCATTAACCACTACACTGGATTACCTCTCCAAAGTAAGGCCCACATTAAATGGTACTTGGATCTCATCTGTGGTTGTGAGTAGTCATTTTATAGATGAGAAAACTGAAGCCCAGAGACTTATCCAAGGCCAAACAATTATTCGAAGCAAAGGTAAAACTAGAATCCCATCTCCTGACTCTCAGTATAGAACTCTGACCATTTTCCTCTCTATGGATAGTTTTCAGCTCTCTTGAGAGATTTTATTTTATTTATTTATTTTAATTTATCTTTCTTTTATTTATTTATTTTTGGCTGCATTGGGTCTTCGTTGCTGCGCGCAGGCTTTCTCTAGTTGCGGAGAGCGGGGGCTACTCTTTGTTGCGGTGCGCAGGCTTCTCATTGTGGCTTCTGTTGCGGAGCACGGGCTCTAGAGTGCAGGCTCAGTAGTTGTGGCACATGGGCTCAGTAGTTGTGGTTTGCGAGCTCTAGAGCGCAGGCTCAGTAGTTGCGGCGCACGGGCTTAGTTGCTCTGTGGCATGTGGGATCTTCCTGGACCAGGGCTTGAACCCGTGGCCCCTTGCATTGGCAGACGATTCTTAACCACTGCGCCACCAGGGAAGCCCCACCCACTCGTTTTTTTTAAATAGGAGTGAACTTCCACATATCAGACTTAGGGTATAGGATGTTTACCTGAGAACTTGTTTCAATTAATCTGAATTTTCACAACATTCAAATATAATGAAATATTTATTAGTGAATTTTCATTACACACACTTTAAAAAGCTACTGGGGTTATTATTTCTGAGCATGTATTATCATAGAGAACTAAAGTTATAGAAGATGTAGGAAAATATACTGAATTTGCACCACTGCTGTGGCATACTCTAGAGATTGTCTGTGCATAAAAACCAGTTACCAGCCTGTTGACACTTGTGCTTTCAAAAATAGTGAATAAAAATCGTACTTATTTAAACTTAGTAGTTGTTTGGGTTGTGTGTAAATGTGGAGCATTAGTAAATGTTACATAAAAATTGTAGTTGTGCTAAGTTATTTCCATCTAGATTTATTGATTTTTTAATATATTAACATTCATTCTTGATTTTGTGGTTAACAAATATGGTACAGATGGGTAAGGCATAAACTGCTGTACTTTTAGAGGTCCCAGGTTAATAATTAAGGGAGTAAAATTTTGTAGTTCAAATAAATTTGGAAGATTTGCCTAACGGAAGTTAAAAAGGACTTCTTATAGCTTTTGATAGGTGATTTGCTGTCAAAGAATGTGTTAGAACTTGTGTCAAATTGCATAGAGACTGTGATGGTTAATTTTATGTGTCAACTTGATTGGCCTTGGGGTGCCACATTAAACATTATTTCTGGGTACCACCGTGATGGTGCAGCTGGATGAGGATGAGATTAGGATTTGAATTGGTGGGCTTGTTAAAGTAGATTGCTCTCCCCAGTGTGGGTGGGCACCATCCAATCTCTTGAGGGCCTGAGTAGAACAATAGGAAGAAAGAATTTGCCCCTTTTTTTTCTGCATCACTGTTTGAGCTGGGACATTTCATTTCATCTTCTCCTGCCCTTGGACTGGGATTTATACCGTCAGATCCCCAGATTCTCAGGCCTTTGGATTGAATTACACCACTGGCTTTCCTGGCTCTCCAGCTTGCAGACAGCAGATGGTGGGACTTCTCAGCTTCCATAATCTTGTGAGCCAGGCCTTCATAATAAATCTTAAAAAAATTTCCTATTGGTTCTGTTTCTCTGGATAACCCTGACGAATACAGATACTTACAGAGTTTCTTGTATTTCGCTTTGGGAAATCCTGAGATGTGATGAGTTGTGCATTAAGGGAGAGTCTTTGGACTTTCAGAGCTCTTTTTAAAGACACACACACACACTCTTGCCCATAGTAAGTGCTTAAGAAAAAATTATGACTTGATTTTGTTGGTTAATACATTAGTTAAGAGAAATACTCTTGGGGTGGGTTACTCCTTACATGACGTGAGCTCTTTCTTTCATTATTAGTTAATGACATTATAAAGGCTACTAACCAGAACAAGAAGCATAGGCCCATTGCTATTCAAAGGATGTTAAGAGGTGGGAAAGAGATTTTATAAGGGAAGAAGGACATTACTGTCTAGAATGAGGCTGGCTTGCCACTCTACATCTTTTGACAAGCCAAGTTGAGTATTGCCAACCATTTCTCAAGAATTCTAAAGGGCCTTTGTTTTATTTTCCTCCCACTGATTCCAGACTTTCAGAGAACTTATAAATAAACTATATTTGTTTAGTATTTATTTTCATTATATTTTCTTATTCTAGCACGCATATACCGTTTTTTCATCACTTCTGATTATCAACTAGCTAGCTGGTTGACAGAATTGCAAACAAAAGCAAATGTGTGATTTTTTAGTTAAACTCTACAACTTTATATTAGATAAATGTAGGTCTTCCATTTGGCATTTCAGAATATTAAAATAGAGGTTTTAGATTTCCATAACCATCCTTGGGAGTCCTAGGTAGGGAGATACCAGTGTTCAGATGGATTGTTCCAAAGTTTGTTGACCAGTGTTTCATAGAAATTGATAAAAGTTTCTTAACTAGTCCACTGTGTTTAAAAGTTTTGCCTTAATTGCTACAAGTTTATAAAATTACTTTTATTTATTTGAGGAAATACGGAATTAAAATACAGACGTTTGTAGTTTTAAAGGTACAAGGCATTGGTTTGTGAATCATAAGGCCAATGCAAAGTGTGTGGGTTTACATTTCTGTGTGTAGTAACTACCAGCACATTATACACTTTTACAGATTATAAAGGGTGCTTTATCTGTTAATTTAATCACGTTATTAGATGTGCTCATGCTTATGTTTAGTGTCATTTCTAGTTTAACTGTGGAATAAAGAGTATTGTCTAGAGTAAAGAGAGAAAAAAAGGGGTATGCGAGGATGTTTGAAGTAGATCGTTTTAGGTGGATCAAGTAAGCTCTGTTAGCTGAGTAATAATGGAAAAGGAGGGAGCATGAGCTTCTGGAAGAGGAAGAAAACAGGTTCTATCATCGTTAAGAGTTTCCAATGCTGGCTACTCACTAATTAGCCATTTGGTGGCAAAGCTAAGTGACTTTATGGCATTCCTGAGTGAGGTTCTCAGGGTATGGTTTTTTAAATTGTGTTTTGAAATTCTGCGGTTTCACAGACCATCAAGTGCTCCCTCAGTTGATGGAACTCTAACATTGACTTTCTGAGTCAAGTTTAATTTTCATATTACAATGCCTTATATATTTGTGAGGAGAGGGAACTTTGAATTAAAGCAAGTGGACAACTCTGTTTTATCATGTTAAAAAATGGTTGAAACTTGAGTAATAGGTTGAAGTCATGGTGATGCATACTTTGTCTATCAACTACCACAATAGTGAGGCTACACGAATATGACCTATATGTTAGGCATTTCTAAGGATGAGTCTTAACTTCACCACTTATTTATGATGTGACGTTGGGGAAGTTGTTTGAACTTTCTGACCCTTAGTTTCCTTCTTTATGAAATTGGGATAATAATAGCACCTTCCTAGCTACTCTCACATTGTTATGAAGATCAAATAAAATGATAGGGAGTAAAATTCTTTGTAAACTGTCAATCATTATACAAATATTAGTGGTTAATACATCAGTTTTGTTCTCTATATGTCTTGCACTAATATGAATTCAGGTTCTAGGCTCCATAGCTTTATGGCTCACTAGCTTCTCAGTGGATCCCAGGAGAAAGAGGGTATCCCCTGGCCATTGGTGCAGTTACAGAGAGGCAGGGACTAGACTAAAAGAAGGGAAAGGAAAAAAAATAGACTGAGAGCATGTCTTGCCGAGTAATAATAAGGATAGCTTCTTGTGTGGTTGGTAAATTGATTCCAGAGAATTTCTGAAAGGGCAGTTCCAAAAAATATTTTGAAAAAGGTTACTTATTTGAGGGTTAGTAGTCATTTGTGTATACACAGTGTGAAATATTCGTGGGAAAAGAAATCCTTTATTTTTAATCAACCCTGGTAAATTATTAAAATCCTGGTCGATTCTTAAGAAATAAATTAATAAGTTCTTAATTCTTAATTGTTTAATACAATTTTTATAAGGCTTTGGTTGTAACTTGTACTAATGGAGATTAATTTTTGTGGATCACTTTGTTCACCAAACATAAATACCCCTACTCTGTGGTAGGCACATGCTAAGTTCTGGTGCTGCAGTTGTGTCTGACCTGAAACCTGCCCTCAGAAAATTCACTATCAGAGCTAACTGGTGCCACTTTGGCCATCATTCAGCTGAAGCTTTGAGGTCTTTTGTCAGAATAAAACAAATTACGTAATTAAAAGGTGAAAAATCAAGAGGAATAAAAGGTTGGAGAATGTAATTAAAAGGTAATTACTTGCATTTGCTTTAGTTAACTCCAGGTAAAACTACCAGTTTGGATGACATGGCTGCTCTAAAATGAGCTGCTTCTTACAACTGAAGAGTCAGCCCATTTCTACTGTCTCTCTTCGCTCCAAGCTAATTCACAGTGAGAAGTGGAAAAAAAAACACAAGAGAACAGAGGAGCAAAAAAAAAAAAAAAAAAGTGAATTTGTCTTTTGTTTTGTTTTTATGAAAAGACTCTTTATATCTCCTTAAGAGGTCTACCAGATTTTACTGAAAGACGTAGCTGAATTCCATTACCTTGGTAAAAGTAGTACTTGGTCCCTACCCCGTATGTTACATATTCCTGTATGTTACATATTCGTGTAAACTCCTGAATGTGCAGCTTACCATTGTATTCCCAGTGCCTGGAAGAGAGCTTCACGCTTAGTCCTCACTAAATATCTGTCAATAAAAGAATGTTGAATATTCCCTCCAGCAAAATGAAAGTAAAATTGAAAAATTACTAAGACAAAAATCGTCTTTGATAAATTTAAACTATCACATTAATTACCCTTCAAGGACTGGTTATTATCTCTGTCCATTAGGCTTTTTAAAATAGTACACTGTGGTTGAATACTATGTTTGGGATCACAAAACACGCACACAAAAGTTAGACCAAAAAAAAAGGTGAACATTAAGCATTTAGTTAGAATGTAATTCTGTTTTAATTTTTCCTACAGAGAAGAATCTGATTAGATTGATGTTATTTTCATGTAACAAATCATAAATGCAAGAACAACTTGGATTTTATTTTGTGTTTTTACTACTTACTTTTTATGATTTCATTTGTATTCCTGAACTAGATAAACCTAAAGCTTTGTTTATAATAGTACAGTAATGCAGATTTTTGTGGTGCTTTGTTGAGTGTTTCGTGTTTGTATGACCTTTAATGTTGTCTCGAAGTTGCAAGTAAGAGTAAAAATTTAGTCATGAATTTCAAAAAGTTGGACATTTGGGGGGTACCTTTTCTAGGAGGGCAGCTGCTACCACGATCTCTTACCTAAAATACCTCTCAATGTCACTCTTAGAGCATTGTTAGATCATTTCACCCATCTATAATTCCACTGTATATTCAGAAATAATATGTACCAGAAAAGTTCAATAAAATAATTCTGCAGCTGGTTTAATGATCTTTCATTTAGTACCAGAGGCTCATATACAATCATCTGGAATAATTCACCATTGTTAGATTACTGCACTGTTTTCTCCAATTTCCTGAGGGACCTTTTAATTCTGATGCAGCTGTGAAATTCCTACGGTGAATCCTGTTTCGACCTTAGCCCTGCATTATTGGAGAGTCCTTGAATGTTACTCTATTTAAACCTGAATTGGTTTTGCTCTTGGAACCCTGGAGCTATCTTTAGCCTGGCTGTGGTTTGGCAGGTGAGCCAGTCTGTGATTCTTTGTATTGTGACATCTTTTATTTTCAGGCCAGAGTTGTGTGACAACAGGATATGTATGGAGAATGGCTCTTGGATTCACGATCATTTGAGGCTTGGAAGTTATAAAACTGAAGTTGTACAGTTTTAATGGAAGAGTTAAGTCTGAAATAAAATTTCACCTCAGTTTAGTTATTACATAGATTTTGGGAAATAATGGTCTGATTTTAAGATACTATGATATTATGTATTATCTAATGTTTCTCCAAGTCGTAATATTGTACTTTAGAATTTGTTCTTGATTTCTCTTCCTGAGATTATTTGAGGTGGCATTTTTTCTTCCTCAGAACTTTCCTCAGGGTGTTTAATCAGATCACAACTGTTAGTATAACTAGCTCCTTTAATGTCCAGTGTTAATTACTAACGTCATACACTTTTTCTTGAGTACTACCTAAGTGCTCAACACTCAAACCGTTGAAATAGTCTAATCCTGGTAAGAGTTAGCAGAATAAGAGGAAGTGGTCTAGAGGGAGGTTGGCGACAACTTGAAAGGTGGAACACAACAAAGGTACAGAAAAAGAAACTGAAATAATGGACTTTACAAATAGTGGGTGTGTTGATTATATAAAAATTTTAGAAAAATCAATTAGGCTTAAGAATATTTTATAATTTATAAAAGCTCTACCAGTTAGTGTCTGATAGCTCAGAATATTCAAACAAATAATAGGCACTAATGCAAAATTTATAGAACTCCAGAAGTTAGTGAGATTGCCTTTGTACTGGGACTCAGAGTGTTAATCATCTCTATCTCTCTCTTCTCTCTCTCTCCCCCCAACCCTGCCACATATATATCTTCTAATCACAAATTGGACATTCTTAGTTTCTGAAGAAGAGTGTATGCTTTTGGTTAAGAGTGGCCGTTGGTGTCAGATTATTTGGATTTGAATCTGTTTTGTCACTTCAGAGTATTTTGACCTTAGAAAGTTATTAACCTTTTTGAGCCTCAGTTTTTTCATCTGTGTAACTTTTAAATTAATGATACCCTATAGGGTTGTTCTAAATATTAAGTGAAATAACATGTTAAGTACTGCACACAGTATTTCCCACAATAAAACTCAAGAAATAACTAGATTTTAATTATTATTTCCTCAGAAGTAAATAACAAGTGGTTTATTTTTTATAACTTAGAATGTGTTTGAAGTTGTTTTTTGTATTTTGTCTTTGTTTTATTGAGGAAGTTTTAAAATGTCAAATTAAACAAAATAATCCCCTTTGATGCAGATGATCTAATTCTTCCCTTTCTCAGTTTTTATTAACTTTCTAAATTATGTATTGCACTAAGAGCTAGATCTAGACTAAATATCAGGAGGAAATCAAGAGAGGTGACACTTGTATACGGTGGTCATAACTAGAACTTTTGACTGAACAATAATTTCTTCTGCCCACTAAAGGTTTTACAATAGATGAAGTGAAAGGGAAAAGTTGTAGTATAATCTCACATGCTTTAAAAAGATGCCAGTGTTGTGTAGTTTTCTGCTATGGGAAGTACTAAGGTTCTTGTCAATTTGATAAAGTTCTGTGTAAAGTAGCTCAGAATTTATTTAAGCTTTTCTCTTGAATTGTTCCTTTTTATAGGGAATAGAAAGATGAGAAATGTTAAAATACTTTGTTTAAAAAAATTATGTAGTTAGCTTGATTGGTATTAGTATACTGTGTAGTAGGTTAAGAAAAAGACTTAGGGCTAAGTTATTACAAATAAGATTTGTACTTATACATCTAAATATGGGTATTAAGAATGTAAATTCAGTTCCTTTATTCAGGAGCTGCTTATCTGCATTCATGTAATAGTACAATACATTGTTATATTCAAAGAATGGAGTGTTGGGCTTCCCTGGTGGCGCAGTGGTTGAGAGTCTGCCTGCCAATGCAGGGGACGCGGGTTCGTGCCCCGGTCCGGGAAGATCACACATGCTGCGGAGCGGCTGGGCCTGTGAGCCATGGCCACTGAGCCTGCGCGTCCGGAGCCTGTGCTCCGCGATGGGAGAGGCCACAACAGTGAGAGGCCCGCGTACCGCAAAAAAAAAAAAAAAAAAAAGAGTGGAGTGTTCATGTGATAATAACATTTTAGTTAGCTGAAGATTATACCATCAAGGTCCTTTGTGGGTGAATCTGTGTCTGTCTCTATTTTCCTTACTATACTTATTTTTTCCCCCTTGTCGCTGTTGCTTTGTGGATGTGTTGATTTTTTCCCTCACCTCTTTTATTATTCTCCTCTATGTCTGTAGGCGTGCTTGCTTTCTCAGTTTTTTCCCCTAACCTTCACCCTTTCCTTCCCCCACCTCCAGCAAATTAAAGAGGCCACAATAATTTAACTTTTATTTTTTAAGTTATACTCCACTTAATGGGTTTAAAAATACTTTCCATTGCTTAAAAATTTAAAAGGCGAATGTATACAACAATTTGTATATATTTTTAAATAATACAGTTCAGTATAATTTCATTTTGTGATTGTATACCTCTTGTCTGAATTTATATTGATTAAAAAGCCTCATAATCTCTGAGTTAACAGAGAACAATGTTGAGCTTTATTTTTTATTGTGAATTAAGAGCATCTTGTAGTACTTTCAGGGTCATTGTTTTGATGTGGAGTTGTTACTGGACAGCCTTCAGGAACATGAAGGAAATTTGTTTGAACCTGTACCAAGTCTAGAATATACCTTGAAAGTTATCTGAATACTAATACCTACAAAATCTACACCAGATTCTTAAGGGGTACCAAGGACTAAGATATTAGTGTCAGTTTAGTTACTTCAGGTTTTTATGATAAATTGAATTCTTTTTTTTTTTTGTGGTACGCGGGCCTCTCACTGTTGTGGCCTCTCCCATTGCGGAGCACAGGCTCCGGACACGCAGGCTCAGCGGCCATGGCTCACGGGCCCGGCCGCTCCGCGGCACGTGGGATCTTACGGACCCGGGCACGAACCCGCGTCCCCTGCATTCGCAGGTGGACTCTCAACCACTGCACCACCAGGGAAGCCCAATAAATTGAGTTTTTAAATCTTAATAAATCACTTTTATTTGATTCCTTAGATATATGTGCAGAATTTTGCCCATCCCCCTCCATATCCTTTTTTTTAAAAAAGTCTACTTAAGAGTTGGTGTAAAATAATGGTTCAGGACATGCTTGAATTTTATTTTTTTTATTTTTTTTATTTTTTGGTATGCGGGCCTCTCACTGTTGTGGCCTCTCCTGTTGCGGAGCACAGGCTCTGGACGCACAGGCTCAGCAGCCATGGCTCACGGGCCCAGCCGCTCCGCGGCATGTGGGATCTTCCCAGACCGGGGCACGAACCCGCATCCCCTGCATTGGCAGGCGGACTCTCAACCACTGCGCCACCAGGGAAGCCCTATTTTTTTTATTTTTAAAATTTATTTATTTATTTTTGTCTGCGTTGGGTTTTTGTTGCTGTGCATGGGCTTTCTCTAGTTGTGGCAAGTGGGGGCTGCTCTTCATTGCGGTGTGCGGGTTTCTCATTGTGGTGGCTTCTCTTGTTGCAGAGCACGGGCTCTAGGCGCGTGGGCTTCAGTAGCTGTGGCACTTGGGCTCAGTAGTTGTGGCTCGCAGACTCTAGAGCTCAGGCTCAGTAGTTGTGGCGCATGGGCTTAGTTGCTCCATGGCATGTGGGATCTTCCCGGACCAGGGCTTGAACCCATGTCCCCTGCACTGACAGGTGGACTCTTAATCACTGTGCCACCAGGGAAGCCCCATGCTTAAATTTTAAACCAAGTTCAGTTCATGGTCCACTTCTGTGACTTAGCTGTTTCCTCATCTATAGAATAGAGTTAGTAATATAACTTATGTCATAGAGTTGTGAGAATTAGAAATCTATATAAAGTGGTTAGCAAAGCACTAAACAGTTAATACTAACACTTAATACATCATGGCTCCTGCTGTTTCAGAGGATGCTCCTTTTCATAAGAAGAAAGGGAGAGGTAGGAGATTGGTGACAGTTCAGTGCTAGGCTGTACTTTGAACATTTAACCCTGTTTACTGTAGTTTCCCCTTGTATTATATATTATGGGGAAAAGCAGAAGTTGAATTGTCAATATTGGGACTATTATTCTTGTATTGTTACAGTCTTATATGAATGAGGTGAAGGGGGGCCACTTATGAATATGGCCTGTTTTATCTTGCATTGCACTATTTAACTGCCGTAATAAAAGTTTTGTGTGCTGTAGTAGAGAACACTTTGGTAAATAACAGTCTTCTAATGTATAAACTAAATTAATTCTTTCTGATTCACTTTTGTAAAAGGAGCTTAAGGTGAATTGCTGTGTGACTGAGTTTATTTTTCAGTATGAGGTAATGATAGAGAATGACCTTGGTGTTTGAAGATTTTTTTAAAAATTATTTTTGGCTGCATTGGGTATTCCTTGTTGCACGTGGGCTTTCTCTAGTTGCATAGAGTGGGGACTACTCTTAGCTGTGGTGCGTGGGCTTCTCATTACGGTGGCTTCTCTTGTTGCAGAGCACGGGCTCTAGGCGCGCAGGCTTCAGTAGCTGTGGCACGTGGGCTCAGTAGTTGTGGCTCGTGGGCTGAGCGCAGGTTCAGTAGTTGTGGTGCACAGGCTTAGTTGCTCCGTGGCATGTGAGTTCTTCCTGGACCAGGGCTCGAACCCGTGTCCCCTGCATTGGCAGGCGGATTCTTAACCACTGCGCCACCAGGGAAGCCCCTGAAGATCTTTATGTACTTACTGTAATGTGGCTCAAATAGAGTGGGTAGGCTGTAGACAAATTATTGGGTTAGAAATGCCAAGTGCAATACTGTATTATATCAAAATAATAGATTTTATTTTAGTAGTATTAAAGTGACAGAATCTAAAGAGAACAAGATATTTATGGAACAGGAGGAGAATTATTGAGAAACCTGGGCATTCAACATTTTAATTTCCTTTTGATGTTTTCTTTCTGGCCTTGAAAAATATAGTGGAATAAAGCTTCCTTCCTCACTAAAATATTCCCGTAGTAGTTTCAAGAAATGTAATGAATTAGAACTCTGTTATTCAGAAAAAGAGCTTTTTAAAGGAATGATTTAAGTGTAATTTAAAAAATAATTTTTTGTTGTTAAATGTCTTAGAAGAAATACAAGTTTTAGTGTGTTTAATTATTTCTAAGAATATGATTAGAATTACAAGCAACATAATTTTCAGCCGTTTCAAAATTCTCACAAACTGTTGGTGGAAATCTAGTTTTTCTTTTCTTTATCCATATACATTGACCTAGGTACAGGAATAGCATAACCTGTATTATCCCTCACAGGCATGTGGAATCTTCCTGGACCAGGGCTCGAACCCGTGTCCCCTGCATTGGCAGGCCGATTCTTAACCACTGCACCACCAGGGAAGTCCCTCCTCCTCTTTCTCATCCTCTTTCTCCTCTTCACTGTTGTGGATGATTATCTTGTGCATTAGGATGCTGTGTAGGATGCACACAGCAAAATCCTTAGCGTCTGTGATACCCACCCCCCATTTTGAGAACCATTAATGTCTCCATACATTGCTAAATGTTTCCTGGGGAAATAATTGCCCTTGGCTGAGAACCACTGCAGTAAAGATAGTGCCTTTTCTGCACTTTATCTCTTTAGATACTTATTTCTAGAATTGTTTTTATCTCGAATCTGTTTTGTTCCATTGATCTGTGTGTCTGGACTTTAGCATCTTTTGCTTATTTATTTTACTTCTCTTTGTTGTTTAGTAAGTAGTAATTTAAAAAACAGCTTTATTGACATGTAATTTATATACCATTCATGAATACAGTTCAGTGGCTCTTAGTATGTTCACAGAGTTGTGCATCTGTTGCCACAGTAAGTTGTAGAACTCATTACCCTCAAACAGAAAAACCCTTACCCTTTAGCTGTCACTCCCAAATCTTCCCTGCTTTGAGCCCCAGGCTATCATCACAAGTCTGTCTCTATGGATTTGCCTGTTACAGACACTTTATATAAATGGAATCATACAGTGTGTGGTCTTTGTGACTGGCTTCTTGCACTTAACATGTTTTCAAGTTTCATATATATTGTAGCATGCATCAGTATTTCAAATTTCTTTTTATTGCCTAGTAATCCATTGTATAGAAACACCACATTTTGTGTATTCTTTCATTTATTGATGGATATTGGGTTATTTTCACTTTAGGGCTATTATCAATAATGCTGCTATGAACACTTTTTTGTATGGACATGTTTTCATTTCTCTAGGGTATATACTAAGAATGGAACTGCTGAATCATATGGTAACTCTATGTTTAACCTTTTGAGGAACTGTAAATTGTTTTCAGAAGTACTGCACTATTTTTATTCCCACCAGCAATATAGGAGGCTTCTAATTTCTCTGCATCCTCAAGAATATTTGTTATAATCTGTCTTTTTGATTATAGCCATCCGGTGGGTGAGAAGTGATATCTTGTAGTGTATTTGATTCGCATTTCCCTAATGTCTAATAATGTTGAACATTTTTTCATATGCTTTTTATGACCACTTATATTATCTTCTTTGGAGAAATGTGTACTCAAATCTTGTGCTCATTTTAAAATTAGATTATTTATTTCTTAGTTTTTATTTAATTTATTTTTATATACTTTTGGCTGTGTTGGGTCTTTGTTGCTGTGCGCAGGCTTTCTCTCTTTGCAGTGAGCGGGGGCTACTCTTCGTTGTGGTTCGCGGGTTTCTCATCGTGGTGGCTTCTTTTGTTGCGGAGCATGGGCTCTAGGCGCGTGGGCTTCTGTAATTGCAGCACACGGGCTCAGTAGTTGTGGTGCGCGGGCTCAGTAGTTGTGACGCACAGGCTTAGCTGCTCTGCAGCATGTGGGATCCTCCCATACCAGGGATCGAACCTGTGTTCCCTGCGTTGGCAGGCGGACTCCCAACTACTGCGCCATCAGGGAAGTCCTTCTTAGTTTTAACAGTTCTTTGTATATTCCAGGTAGAAGTTCATTATTAGGTATATGATTTACAAATATTTTTTCTCATTCTGTGGGTTGGCTTTTCATTTTCTTGAGGGTATCATTTGCAGCACAGCATTTAAAAATTTTGACATAGTCCAATTTATTTTTCTTTTGTTGACTGTGCTTTTTGTGTCAAAAATATTTAAATTTTGTAATATATTTTCTGTAATTAGCTTCAGGAAATGGTATCAAGGATCACATAAACAAGACAAACTAAATACATAAAAATAGAGCAGAAATTAAGCCATTATAGTTTTCCCCAACTTGAATTTTGAAAAAATAATTTTTTTCTTAAATTTTATTATCATATTTAGATATGTGTGTGTGTGTGTGTTGATAGAAGACTTTACTGAGAATTTGAGGGTGATGAGGCATTTGGTTTACATTGTAGCAGTGCTAGGTAATTAAAAACCACTCTGCTCTGTAGTGGAGTAGCTAGCTACAGTAACCTAAAATTTTGCAGTGTTCCAATCCTCAGTTGCCATGCTTTGAGTGTTTTCATGGTTAACCGCACCCCCTAGAGGAGGAGGAATCCTCCAAAAGCAGAGACTATTTATTTCTAGTCCTGCCCTCTCTGTCTGTAATAATCTGTTTACCTTCTCCTGAATTCCTGGCTCTATTATTTCATGATTATTGGTGTGCTTATCCATTATTTTTTCTCCCGGCACATTCTGAGTCTCTGGGTCTTGACTTTGCAGGTCCCTAACTAGGCCGGCTTATTCTTTCAGCAACACTACATGTCCAGGAATCACAGCTCAGTCATGATATTCTTGAGGATCATCTCTGATTATGGTCCCGCTGCCTCTTCATAGTCACTTGCAGCAATGTGTCTGCTCTCATCATCTCCACCTTCTTTTATACTTATTAACGTTTTAAAAATTTTATTTACTACCTAATTAAACTTTGACAATATACAAATACATATCTGTTTTTTAAGATTTTCCAGTTCATTTTAAAGGTTATGTGTGTTAAGCTATTCCCTCGTTATTACCATAATTTGACCAATTGTTTTGTGTCGCTTTCTCAAACAAGATGTTAGTTTCATGTTTTTCACTTGCTGGAGTACAGATTTTATGACAGCCTTTTTGATCATTGCTTGATAGAAATAAACATCCATAATAGTGTATTCACGTAAACATTTTAAATGACTGTTAATTGAATGTAAATAAAATGAGTTAAGGATATGGTGTGTCTTTTGTAGGAAAAGTGGTATGTGTAATCTAAAAAGAATAAAGTATTATTTGCAATATATATTTTTTAAAAAGTTCATGCTGCTTGAAGAGTAAACCAGTGCAGAAGTGTATTTAGTAAGAAGTGAAAGTATTTGCTTTTTCTGTTTTAAAAGCAGTCTGGGTACATACTTCTATACCTTTCTTTATATTTAATACACGAGAGAAAATTTTCATTAAGTTAAAAAAATTACTCTTAAAAGTGGTGCTGTAAATTATCTTTTCCCACTTTTATAAGTTTCTCAAGTGTTTATCTAATTTTTCCAGTAGTGTTTATTGTTACACTTTATACTCCTGTCTTCTCCCCTTCCCTCTGCCATATAGATAGGTGCTCACTGAATTGATTTGACACAGAAACAAAGGGCAAGTGAAATTGAAGTATTAAGATGCCAATTAATGATAAGAAAGGAAGGTAATCTGGTGAAGATTATCACTAGGAAAAAATATTGATGTGTATATCACATTGATTTAGATGATTACTGAGAAGATCTGTGGATTCGATATATACTTATTCAGAGTATACTGGATGTGCCAGATGTTATACTTGTCAACAGGAATACATCAATGAATAAAGCATATACATTTTATGATCTCATGAGACTTAGGTATATGGTATATACAGGAAAATAAATAGACAGTGCCAACGTAATGTGATAAATGAAGATATTGGCAAGAGAGTGGTTGAAATGGTGAACTGTGGAGTCCAGTCTAGATAGGGAAGTGAATGCAGAAGTGGGCTAAGTAAGGAGAAAGTAGAATTAAGTGTCTGCAATTCTGAATGATAACGAAAAATAGATGCAGTAGGTTTAACTAATTTAGAACTGGAAGATTGTGATCAGAGAGTAAGATAGTTAATTTTCACATTTCCCATTCAGAGAAGACAGGGTGATGAAGTCTGGAGTGTGGTCTTAAAGTGGCTAAAATGGACTTGCAGTGAATGTCGGTGGAGGTGAAATGCTTATGATATTAAAGGTAGAGTGTTGGGAGTTCCCTGTTGGTCTCGTGGTTAGGATTGGGCGCTTTCACTGCTGTGGCCCGGGTTCAATTCCTTGTTGGGGAACTGAGATCCCACAAGCTGCACGGCGTGGCCAAAAAAAAAGAAAGAAAAAGAATGTTGGGTGGATGCATGTTGAAATAATTCAAGGTTATGTCGTACTTAGGACAGAAGCATGTCAAGAGTTTTGAGTGAATGATTAGTAGTGCCCTGGGGAGCAGTGGTTTGCACCTGTGACTGCATTTTGGAATCACCTGGGGAACTTTATAAACTACTAATGCTCTTACCCTAACTTTGCTGCACATTGGAAATTCTAATGGCTAGCTCCCATCCTCAGCTATTCAGATTTAATTTGTATGGGGTGTAACCTGGGCAGTGGGGCTTTAAAATGCCCCTGGGAATTCTAATGTGCAGCAATTGCACAGTGGCAGGGTTTTGGTTTTTTTGTTTTTTGCTTTTTACGGGAAACTGGCTGGGAGTTACGGTTAGGAACATGACCCTGCATCATGAAGTTGGAGTACATGATAAATGAAAGAATAAGCAACCTTTGAGAGTGAGGCAGGAGAAGCAGCTTTTACTTAAAGCAAACAGTGAAATTGTTGATGATATAGATCCGTTTACTTTTACCCTGGAGCAGAGTAAACCTAGAGGGAGGTTTTGGGAGGAAGGTAAGCAGTGGGAGGTTGGATAAAGGAGGAAAAAACAAGAACAGTACAGTGGTTAGAGTCCAGGAGAGGACTGATAACTGTAATAAATTTATCTTTTGGTAGTGACCAAAGATAACAGGGCATAGTGGGTTCATAATGAATCTGGAAAATACATTCTGCAGTCCCATGGTGGATGAAAGTTGGGAATTGGATGAGTGGCTCTCAGGAGTCAGTTTAAGACCTGGGGTTGAACTTAGTAGGAAGTCCTAGCTTTGTATTCTTCTCTTTGTTAAGGGGTTTGAATTGGTTGCATAAGATCCATGGAGAGGCCCAGAGTTTCATGCTGCTGTTCCACAGGCTCCTAGGTGAGTGGTTAGGGGCCTGGTCTCTTTTGTCCGGACACTGGCAGGAGGAGGCTGTGGAGTGTCAAGGCTTGGTTAGGTCTGCAGAGCATAGCTCTGCTCACTCGAGCGTGCTTGCTTGTGTGAGTTTGACACTTTGCTGTACCTAACAATGGCAAAGCCTTTGCTGTTTCTTTACTTTTACACTTGATGCTTTTCAGGAACAATTTTAATTGCCCAATTCCAGATTTTTTTCAACATTGAAGAAATGGTATAGACTTAGAAACAGTGAAAAGGGACCTTGTATATTATTTACGCAAACTTCCCTTATTTATACGTTGGAATTTTACGCATAGAGAATTGAAGTCAGTTTCACAAAGAAACCATTCACCCTAAAGTATAAACTATATATGAGACTAGAAATTTATAATTGTTACACTGATTCAAATTTGTTGTCAGAATAAATTGGTTTACTGCAACTCATTTGATTAATTTGACATGTAACTTGATTTTTTTGCATTGTTAAACTTGGAAGATGAGAACATCAGATATCACTGTCAGTGGAGTGCAGAAAATTTATATTTCTTTTAAATTAAAGGAAGTGTTTTAAAGTATAATACTTGCAGAGTTCAAGAGCTACCCTAGTTATGCAAATGAACTGTGGAATTACTTTTGAATGATGAGTTCATTCAAAAACATTGTGAAAAATTGTTAATAGATTTTTGGTCAGAATAGGGTAAGTAGTAAAGTAGTAAATTTGGTAATAGCCTGATGTAGAAATAAGAAAATTGTATGCTTAGTGGAAAATATACTTTTGCATAATTACAGTATATCATGTCAACTAGTAATTTAAACCCATATGCCCTTACTGAGCAAAATATATGTCCATGATTAAAGCTTTTGTACTTTTTTTTTTTTTTTTTTTTTGTGGTACACAGGCCTCTCACTGTTGTGGCCTCTCCCGCTGTGGAGCACAGGCTCTGGACGCGCAGGCTCAGTGGCCATGGCTCACGGGCCCAGCTTTTTCGCGGCATGTGGGATCTTCCCGGACTGGGGCACGAACCCTTGTCCCCTGCATCGGCAGGTGGCCTCTCAACCACTGTGCCACCAGGGAAGCCCAAAGCTTTTGTACTTTTTAAAAGTAGATGATTTTGTATACAGTGACTTTATTTCACGTGTGTTTGAATTATGAAAGTAAAAGTAACTTTTTGAGGTTGTGACACCAAGCATATGATACCTATGATGGGTCATAGGGATTTAGGTTACATCAAAAGGATGCTTTTAACGCTGGGTTGTGACATGTATTTTTTTATATGTATCTTTTGTATTCATAGTTTTCAGATGTGCTTATTAGCAAAATGAAAACTGAGGAGCAATTATGCTAAATGGTGCTTGATTTCCTTTTCTCTTTTTGGATTGCATTCATTGATTTACCTATGTTTAGGTGGGTATGAATGGTTCTCATTTTTCTAAAAGTCAGTTGATATTTATTAAAAAACTCTGCACAGCTAGTCAGTTGTCTCAGTCATTTGTGGGGACATTTCATAGTTTAGTTTTGCCAATACAGATTTAGACTATTCATAGGAATGTTAATAAGATTTTTCTTTGGCTGTGGCAGCTGACATCATTTGGCTTAAATTTTCTAGGCCAAAATTATTTCTGCTCTACTGTATGGTGGTAAATTCTGATAACTCAGCTGAACATTTATTGTGTTAGAGTATATATCCAAAGCTGCTTCCTGAGGAAAATTTTGGCTTGCTTATGTGGCTTTAGTCTGCTAACTTGTAGAAGTAGCGTTGTGAGAACACTAGTTAGGCTCTTTAATTTTTATGGTTTACCTTATTTTTAGGTGTATATAGATTAACTCTAAATCGGAATATAGACTACCCACTTTCAGTGACCGCAGATTATATGATTCTCAGCACCTCTCAAAGCCTGAAAGAATTGATATTAGGGGAAAATGCCTGAGAGTTATTTAATCCAGTCTTTCTTTTAGATTCTCAAATTTCATCTATTTATTTGTTTATTTATAATTGTGGTTAAATTCTCTAATTTGTATCCTTGGATATAGCTTGACTACTAGAAAATTACAATCTTAGAACACATTAGTTTTACTTCTCGCAGAGTTGCCTTCATTGACGTGCCTTTTAATGTTTATGTCCACTTTCTTTAAAGTCATTAGGAGAAGCAATTTTGTTAAACTTTCTAATGACTTTCCTGTAAAACTTGCTGAGAACATAAACCAGTACTTCATGCTTTGTTTTTCAGATATATTCCTATATGATACAATTCTTTAAAAATTCAGAGCTGCAGATATAGAGCATCAGTTAATGAGAGGAAGCTTGGATATCATCTGTTCCCAACGCGTTTACAGATGAAGAAATTGAGGCTCAGAGAGGTCAGCTATAAGTGGTTGGCCTACAACCTGGGTGTAGAAATTGTGTCTTCTAACAGCTGACCCAGTTTTTTTTTAAGTTTTCAAAACATTGAGGTGAAATTGACATAACGTAAAGTTACCGTTTTATAAGTGAACAATTTATTGGCATTTAGTACAATCACAATGTTGTGTAGCCACCACCTCTATATAGTTTCAGAACATTTTAATCACCCCGAATTACACTTGCTCCCCATTTTATTCTCGTCCCAGCCGTTGACAGCCACCTTTCTGCATTCTGTCTCTATGAATTTATCTTTTCTGTGTATTTCATATAAATGGAATCATACAGTATTTGACCATTTGTGCCTAGCTTCTTTCACTTAGCATAATGTGCTATCCGTGTTGTAGCATATATCAGTACTGTCTCATTCCTTTTTATGATTGTATAATAAATACTCTATTGTAAGTAGAGACCACAATTTGTTTATCCATTCATTCATTAGTGGACATTTGGGCTATTTTTATCTTTTGGCTATTGTGAATAGTGCTGCTGTGAACATGTATGTATATGTATTTGAGTTTTTAGGCTTTTTGGATATATACCTAGGAGTGAAATTTCTTGGTCATATGGTAATTGTATGTTTAAATTTTTGATTAACTGTCAAACCATTTTACATGGTGGCTGTACCATTTTACATAACCCCAGTTTTGTTTGTTTATTTGTTTCCCTTCTACTCTCCTATGTAAGATCATGGTGACTTGAAAAAGAAAATGAGCCAAAGATCAGTTTTTTGTTGTTGTTGTTTTTTTAGGATATCAACTCTTATTTAGTACATTTTATACAGTAGATTTTTCAGACGGGTTTGTTTATCTTTGTTCCAGTGGTTTATTTGTTTATTGAATATGATTTTGCTTTGTTCATGTCATTCAAACTGAAGTGAAGTTGTGCTCCTTCATTTCTTTTCTCTCACTCTATTTATGTTCATAGAACCCAGAGAACGGTTTTAGAGGTCTAAGTAAATGTAAATCTCCCTACTGTGCAAGATAAAATGAAAATAATGAAAAAGAAAAAATAGGGGGAAACAGTAACACAAATAGTCTTGGGAACCTTCAAGAAGTTATTTTTAGGTTTTAACTGACTTTAGTGCAGGTCACATTTCTTTGTCTTCTACTTTTGCCAAGGGTTTGGGAATTGTTTTTTGAGTCTCTTTACATTTGGGGGCCATCCTTTCACTGTAACATCTTTATGAAAATAGTGCCTTGTATTATACTTGATAAATGGATACTGTAGAAAATTTAAAGTAAATGGTTTAAGATAGGTTAAATAGTCATCAGATATCTGAGGTTTTTTAGATAAGGCTAATTTTGATTTAGTTTGGACTAAATAATGACCTTCTGACATTACTGAAGTCTGCCTATTTCTTTCAATATTTCATTTTTTAATTTGTTTTTTATCATAAAATGACCCTCACTAAATTATGTTTGCCAAGAAAGAAAAAAATGTTAAGAAGCTAATGTCAGCTCTGGAAGATCTAATTGAGTTCTTCTGTTAACAGAGAAAACAGTATAAACTTACATCTTTAGTACTGAGGAAAGAATCTGAAGGTCATTATTTTTATTTCTTTAGTTTTAGAAGATAGAGACCTACTAAAAGGTACATAGAATGCATTTAGCTTTTTGAAAAGTGTTAGGTATGGTAGACTTTTTTTTTTTTTTTTAAGGGTGTAAGGCACAGAGGAATTCTGGAATAATCCCTTAGTCGACAAGAATTTTATTATAAGGTAGTGGTGAAATCAGTGAAAGAAGAGCCTTATTAGATAGCCAGACTTCACAATACAACAGAAACGGCTGCCTTGCATGGTTTCAGATAGATTGAGATGTAGACTGGAGTTATGGATACAACACATATCTGGCCACCAGAAGGTCATGTACAATATATATAATACAGATCTAGCTACGTGGGTAACCTGTGACACTCCTAGCATTAGGCTTTTATAAGTGCCTGTGCTGGTGCTGTGCCATCCTGAGTGACTCTGTTACTGCGTCACTGCTGCTTTTATTCCCATCACCATCAACTGACAGCCCCAAGAGAAGACTTTATTGGCCAGATCAGAGTCACCATTTACTCTGGGTTACCTATATTATTTGATAGAGCTATTTTGTCAGGCTGTCTAACAGACCAGTAAACCAGCCTTAGAAGTCCACCCTTGTAACTGTGGCCCAGTGTGGTGGGAGTCATTCTTATAATTCAGAGCATGGTGATCTGTACTTAAGGAGTCCCTCAGAAGATGGTTTAAACCATAGTAGGTAGGCATTTTTAAGAAGTCCAAGAAGGGAGGCAGTGTAGTAGATGAATACTTTGTCCTGAACGGCAGTTTCATATTTTCACATAGATACTACATTTTTCTTCGAGTACTGCTTTTTGAATTTCTGGTAGCCTTAGTGATGATCTCAATAGAAAAATAATTTATTACATATAATCCAGTTAAGCGTTTTAGGAAAGAGCCCTTTTATACTCCAAGTTAACATTCTTCTTGCAGTTACAGAAATTCACAAAAGACTTCCAGAGTTGCACTGACTATATCTTTGAATTGGTTGTATATACACATACACACACCCCTCATACTATCATCTCAAGTTAATTTTTAAGCCATTTAAGTATATATAAGAAGTCTATAATCCACTTCCTTTTAGAAGTGAGTAAACAAAGGTTGAGAGACATTTTGATTGCTCAGGTTCACATGATCTTTGAGCAGAGCTAGGAGTAGAAACCAGCTAGGATTAGAATTCCTAACTACTATTTTTTTTTTTTTTTTTTTTTTTGCGTTACGCGGGCCTCTCACTGTTGTGGCCTCTACCGTTGCGGAGCACAGGCTCTGGACGCGCAGGCTCAGCGGCCATGGCTCACGGGCCCAGCCGCTCCGTGGCATGTGGGATCTTCCCGGACCGGGGCACGAACCTGTGTCCCTTGCATCGGCAGGCAGACTCTCAACCACTGCGCCACCAGGGAAGCCCGTCTCATTTTTTTTAGATGACTGTAATCAATTCTGATTCTATGTATTAGTAGTCCTGAGGATTCCCTTGAAAATAACTTGTATCACTATATCCATTTGCTTGCTGTCTGTCTTCACTTGAGATCTGTATGTATCTTTGCTCGGAACATGTCCCATACTGAACTTCACTTCTTCATCCACAAAGCAAAACAACAAACTTACCATCCCCCAGCCTTCTTTCTTGTATCTTGTTTGGAGTGACTAGTTGTTCAGCCAGATACTACTCAAGCTTAAAGAGCTGTGATGATGGCTCTTTGTCATGCCCCATGCAATCTATTGATCTATTGGTTGGTCATCTCGATATCTCTCCACTATGCAGACATGTGTTCATCCCCACTACTTCTGACCTGTTTCTGGCTTTTAGATAGTATGACTGTAATTGCTTTTCATAGGTTTTCCTGCCTATTTCAAATCTTGCACATAATTGATAGAATGGTTTAACTTGAACATTCCATATGCTTCTCACAATCTACCTTTTAAAAACAACCTTCAGTGCCTTCCCCATGGGACCCTCTTTCTTGCTTCAATGCCCACTCCTGTTGTCTTCTCTTTATCAGTTGCCCTCTTCTTCACCTGGCTGAGTCCTGTTATCCTCTGAAATTAATCTTAGGTGTTACCTTTTTCAGGACGCTTCCTCTGATTTGCTGCCCCTCCTCCCCTTCGGGCTGGGTCAGATTACCTGCTCCTTCTTTTTAGAGCCTTGTAATAGCTGATGCATGTCTATCATTTTTCTTACTGTATTGTTGTATAATTTTATATGTAATTCTCTTCTTCCACAAGATTGTGAGCTTCTTGAGGCCCAGAATAATCCTTTATTGCAGAGCCTGGCTATAGGGGGCACATGCTAGACTTTAATAAATGTTTGACCAATGAATGAAAGAAGTTTCTAGTTTAGAAAAAGCAGATATTCATAAATAATTACTATAGAACTTTAAATAGTGCAGTGGAGGCAGAGAATGCAAGGACTGAACATTCTATCTGGGAAGAGGGAGAGGTGCCTATGAGGGAAGACTCGCTTTATGGAGGGTATAAATTTGATCTGGTTCTTGAAGGGAACTTGATAGAGATTTTGCTAGAGAGGAAAGGTGATCCATCCTAGAGAACAAAAGCAAGAGAACAGGTCCTACTCAAGAAAAAGCCAGGTATTTCAGACTCTTTTTTTCAAAAGTCATTTTGGCAGTGAGGAGGATGTAACAGAGGAGAGGCAGGAATTGTAGTCTTGCAGGCTGTAATGAAGGTCTTGTATAAGGCTTTGGTGGTGAGGGGGGCCCCAAGAGATATTTAAGATGTAAAATATAACTAACTAGTTGGATGTGGGAATTCTAAGAGGACAGACAGTTCAAGGTAACTCTTACGACTTCTCTTTTCAGTGATTGGATAGGCAGTGATGCCTCCTTTTAATTAATTAATTTTTTAATACATCTCTATTGTAGTATACTTGCTTCACAATAGTGTGTTAGTTTCTGTTGTACAACAAAGTGCATCAACCGTCTGCATACATATATCCCCATATCCCCTCCCTCTTGAGCCTCCCTCCCACCCTCCATATCCCAGCCCTCTAGGTGGTCACAAAGCACCGAGCTGATCTCCCTGTGCTATGTGGCTGCTTCCCATTAGCTATCTATCTTACATTTGGTAGTGTATATATGTCGATGCTACTCTTACCAGCTTCCCCTTGCCCATCCTGTGTCTTCAAGTCCATTCTCTATGTCGACGTCTCCTCCTTTTAATGTAAATGAGGGAATATAGGAAATTGGGGTATGGAATGAATTTAATTTTAGACATGATGAGTTTGCGGTACCCATGAGAAATTCAGGCAGAAGCGTTCAGTATGCTGTTGAATATAAGTGTTAGAAATTCAGGAGGTATATCTGGGCTGGAGGCACAGTTTTGGAAGTCATGGTACGTATGAGGTAGTTAAAAGTGGTAGATTAGAAAACAAAATTACTCAGGGATTGCATATATAGTAAGACTGTAGGAGAGTGAAAACAGAATCCTGGGCGTTGCAGGCTTTCTTCTGCTTAAAGATAATCTGGTATACTTGCAAAGCAGTAGAAAATTTTTTGATCTCTTTAATTTCCTTTTATTCTTTCCCACTTTAACAGATTTCAGAAATTTCCCCTTTGCAGCCCCTGTTTGTTCCTTCCATTCTTTACTCCACTGGATTCTTCTTGAGGCTATTAGTTTATTCCTCTTTGAAGTGTCTGTTGTCAGACTAAACTAGGGAAAAGGAAACGCTTAATGTGAATTCACATCCCTTCATGAAATGGGGATATGTATTTCTAACTTTACTTCCACTAAGAAATAGGTTGTCTGCCATTTTTTAAACATATTACTTTCTTGGTTTATCTTTTGTTTTTCCTCTTCTGATAGTAACATAGATACAGATAAATATTTTGCTTCTTTCATTAAAACAACTGTAAAGTTACGGTGATAAATCACATCTTGGACTCACATCTGGTACACCTTATAGCAAATTTTGGGACTGTGGCACTACCGAGGAGTTTGTGGCTCATTTTCATGGGGATTGTTGCCACTCAGCTTCATTCCATTATTGCCTTGCAGGGAGGTGATTCCACTGATGCCAGATTTTTCTGTTTTTCAAGAAAAGTCAGAAATCCTGATTTTTAAAAAATGTTTATTGAATTAAAATATGCTGGCAGTTTTTGATCCCTTTCTCAAACCTTAAATTCTTTGTAACAAAGACCAACCATCATCACCTACTGAGATGTCTGAGGTGTGTTTGGTTCTATTGCATACTAGGGTAAGAGAGGAAACTTGACTTGGAAGCCTCAGAAGACTGTAGTGGAAAAGGAGACAGGCCCAATCGCTTGATTTGGACGATTGAGTAATAAAGGGTCATGAAATCAGATGGGCTGACTCCCATCCCATCTGCAGTAAGTATTCTGGTAATGAATCCTCCCTATCTTCAATTCCTTATTTGCTGAGGTTTTGATCCTGGGCACCGTGATCAGTGACTTGAAACTGGAGTGTTTAGTTAGGGAGGATATTTTTCTATTATTTTATCATGCATATTTAAGTACAAAATTAAACACACACACCCACCCCCATCCCCACACCCAGCTTTGGTGTTTTGTCACCAGAATGTAACCCACGTGAATAATAATGTTTCTGTCACTTGGTGGGTTTCAAGTTCTGAACACCTGATTTACTCAGTGTACTCAAAGTATAATTTGTTAGGGCTTACTGTATTTATTTATTTTTGTTGAGTCAAAGAATTTTTATAGAAAATATCCTCATTCCATAGGAAAATCAGGGAGATATGTTGGAACTGACCTTTGGATTTTCTATTTGTTCTCCATGGGAGGGAAAAGTAATTATTCCTGCAAGTGGAACTTACATAGTTTTGAGTGCACATGTTCCCTTTTAGCAACAGCTTTCCCTTGTAAATAAATTCCATTTGTTTAAAAATTAGACCTCACAAGTAAAAATTATATTTAAAAAACTGTGCCACAAAATGTTAGAATGTTAGACCACACTAGAGTAGATTATGAGAGGAATTCATACACTAGGTATCCTGAATAAAGACAGTGTGATTTTCTTTGGGAGGAGGGGGGTCTAGGTGGAGGTAGTTGAAGTATGTGCTAATGTATTATGTCAACTAAAATTCTGATCCTCAATTTTCCTTAATTACATTATACATATTTTGTGTATGTTTATTGTTTCTCTTAAGGTTTTCTGTATCAGAGATGTTGACCTCTTGTTTCCTGTCCTAAGATAAGAGATTATGAAATCTATGAAATGAATCTAGTTAATTTATTTTTTAAAGGGCACATTTTTAAAAAAAATTTATTTTATTTTAAAAAATTTTTGCCTGCATTGGGTCTTCATTGCTGCATGCGGGCTTTCTCTAGTTGCAGAGAACGGGGGCTACTCTTTGTTGTGGTGTGTGGGCTTCTCATTGCGGTGGCTTCTCTTGTTGCGGAGCAGGGGCTCTAGGTTTGTGGGCTTCAGTAGTTGTGGCACACGGACTCCGTAGTTGTGGCTCGTGGGCTCTAGAGCATAGGCTCAGTAGTTGTGGTGCACCGGCTTAGTTGCTCCATGGCATGTGGGATCTTCCCGGACCAGGGCTCGAACCCGTGTCCCCTGCATTGGCAGGTGGATTCTTAACCACTGTGCCACCAGGGAAGCCCCTAAATAGTTAATTTTAACATTATGTAAAAATAGGTTTCTTTACATTTTTATAAAGTTGAATGAATTTTGAGCAGTTTGACGATTGAGTTTCATACTTTTGTGCATTGATAATGACTATGTATCAGTTTATTATAATTCATGACTGGTGCTGTCTTGTTACCATTCTCTCCTGTTGTAAAATCATCTTGTATTTGTGATTATATGTAGTTTTTTTAAAGACTTTTTTAAAAGAGCAGTTTTAGATTTATAACAAAATTAAAAGGAAAGTACAAAGTACAGAGAAGCTTCTAATTTTAATGAAGTCCAGCTTATCAATTATTTTTTTCATGGATTATGTCTGGTGTTATATCTAAAAATGCATCACCATACCCAAAGTTGTCTAGGTTTTCTCCTAAGTTTTCTTCTGGAGTTTTATGTTTTACATTTAGGTCTGTGTCCATTTTGAGTTAATTTTTGTGAAAGGTATAAGATCCGTGTCTTAGATTAATTTTTTTCTTTGTGGATGTCTGTGACAGCACCATTTGTTGAAAAGATTGTATTTGGTTATGTGTAGTTTTTGGAAACTCTTCAATAGTGCATTTATCTCTCACAACTTACTTTGTTGCCATTTATAAATGGAATCTTTAAATACATTTACACATAAAAGTATAAATAGCCTTGAGCATTGGGCTGAGAAGTTTAGTAAACAAATGATATTCTCTGTCCTACTTTTGTATGAAAGATTACCTGTGGCACACTCTTATGTAGCGTTAGCAGTTGTGAATCTTTGTTCACTTGGAATTTTTATTTTTGGAAATTACCAAAACTTTAGTAAATCAAGTGAGTAATTAATTTCGGGTAATACCATTTTGATGGAAAGAAGTGGGTAACTGAAAAGAAAAGAGATTGATTTTTCTTGTTCAACTGCAAAACTGCCTTTGGAAACCAATTTTAAAGGAGTGTCAATACTGTTTAAGCTCTGGAGGATTTATCTTTTTTGTATTCCCAAACACTTTGTAACTTTTTATTATGGCACTTACCGCATTTGTGTTATCATTACATGTGTATTTTACCTTTTTAGTTTATGAACGTTTTGAGGGCAGAAACTGCCTGATTCATCTTTGTATAACTAAAGTCCAATACATGGTTATCTAATTATTATAGGATCAGTGTAACCCCTCCAAATAATTATTTTGAAAGGCAGTAATTCTTATATAAAATAAATACATAACCCACACATAAAATGGGATATTAAAAGTCATTACTCACAGTAGTTCCATATTTAAAAGAATCTTTTTCTTAATTGAATAGCCAAGTGTATATTGCTCTACTATCAACTAATCACAGGAAATTTTTAATCCCAGTTTAATCTCTGGGCTGTGAACATGTAGCATGTTTGTGCACTGTTTATTTCCTGCATTGGTTCCTTAAGAAATGCAAGTACATTTACTATGTAAGTGAATTTTGTGATTATTGTGTGTGTTTTAAAAAATGTTTTTAGTGAAAAATTTTGAACATTACAAGTAGAAGGATTAGTATAATGAACTTCCTCTGTCACGCCCAGCTTAGACATTTACCAGCTCATGCCTAATTATATTTTGTCTATATCCTTTTTCACTTTTCCTCTACTGTCCACTTTAAGAATTATTTTGAAGCATATTCGAGATACATGATTTCATCTTTAAATATTTCATCATGCATCTCTAAAACATAAGGGTTCTTTTTGCTATAACATAATAGCTGGCACCATTCATTATTTAAGCTAAAAGATAAGCAGTAACTTGTTAATGTCATTAAGTATTCAGAAGATATTTAGAATTACCCAGTTTCTCTTCCTTCTTTCTCGCCTCATTCTTCTTCTTTTTCCACTGTATTTTTGTTAAAATCAAGTTGAATAAGTTCTACATATTGCAGTTTTAACCCACAGGTTCTCCTCAACCTTCCTCTTCCCTCTTTCTTTTTTTTTTTCCCTTTGCCCTTTATTTGTTGAAGGAATTGGGTCTTTTGCCCTTTAGTGTTTCTCACAGTCTGAATTTTGCTAAGTTCATCTCCATGATGTATTGTAACATTTTCTCAGTCTTCTGCTTTTCCTCAGTCAGATTCAGGTTCGAGTCCCCCAACCCCACCCGCACAAAACTTTTTGATAGATGGTGATGTGTATTTTTATTTCAAGAGGCATGTAATGTCTGGTTCATATTCTCTCTTTCATCCTCTCTCTCTCTTTCATCCTCTCTCTCTCTCCCCCCCCCCATCCGTTCCTTGCACATGTTAGACTGGTAGATCCCTAACTATGTTAGGGATTGCAATATGGCAATATTCTGTCATTTCTTCTTCTTATATGGATTTTTTCCTTAAAGAGAAACCGATTTTTCATCAACTCTCTGATTAGCCTGATAAATGCCTAATTCTCTACCACTTTTCAAAAAGAGCTGGTTCTTTAGAACCCTTCAAAGGTGATCAATGAAATTTAAAAATCTTTCTATGATTTCATGAACTCAAATATTTGAAGTGCTCCAATACATTGCAGTTGTTAGTGTAACTGATTCCATCTTTAGCCAGGTGAAGCCTCTTCAGGTTGTCTGCTGAGTTTTGACATATTCTTAGTAATCTTTGGTAGCTTTTTGGTATGGCAAAGTGTTCCAGGCCCATCTTAAACTCAGTTCCTGCTCCAGACTTGGAATCAGCCATTCCTCCAATAGCCCTAGTTCGTTTTAGTGGAACTATCAACACTATTTTTTACCGAAGCAATGATTCACAGTAAAATTACTATATTGCTTTCTCTGTGTGGTTATTCCAACATTGTTAGTATATTGAGTTAGATTTTTAAATTTCACTTTGCTTTTGAAATTTAGAGATTGCTTTTGAAATTCTTTTTATATGTAAAATATTTATACTGATACAAAGTCAGATTTACAGAGCAAGGTATTTTCAGTGTCCAGTTCTTATCCCTGTCCCCTCTACCCCATTTTCTCCATTCCTTAAAGATCGTCATTTAAAAAATTTTCTGTATATCCTTATATTTAAAAAAAATAAGCAAATGTTTATAAATTTATAACTCTCACCCTCCCTTCCTTAGATGAATGATAGCTATACATGCTTTCCTCTACTGGTATGTAATTGGATTAAAAAAATAATCAGGTTAAGTATGCTGATACAAAAAAATTTGTTCAAAATGCCCAGGATTGGTATTTTTTTTCTGATATCTTGATGGATTCTTTTAGTTCACATAATTAGAAATTTAGCTGTCTTATTCTTTAGTAGCTTTAAAAATTTTGCTTTAATCAGTTGTTTTTAAGGGAATACTTTTCCTTTTTGTATGTTATCTATATATACATGTATACATACATATGTATTTGTTTAGGAATGAGACTGATGTATATGTAAATTAAAAATAGACATTTATCTGTCAAATGGAAACATAAGGAAAATAATCTGTTTTATTTCTCTCTTTTTTTTAAACATCTTTATTGGAGCATAATTGCTTTACAATGGTGTGTTAGTTTCTGCTTTATAACAAAGAGAATCAGCTATACATATACATATATCCCCATATCCCCTCCCTCTTGCGTCTCCCTCCCATCCTCCCTATCCCATCCCTCTAGGTTAAACGTTTGTTTTAAAAAGTCTTTACTATGATTTTTTGCAGTTTTTTTCATTATTATTATTTTAATTTTAGTTTATTTTTTATTTATTTTTGGCTGGGCTGGGTCTTCGTTGCTGTGCGCGGGCTTCTAGTTGTGGAGAGCAGGGGCTACTCTGTTGCGGTGCGCGGGCTTCTTATTGCGGTGGCTTCTCTTGCTGCGGAGCACTGGCTCTAGGTGTGCGGGCTTCAGTAGTTGCATCATGTGGGCTTGGTAGTTGTGGCTCATGGGCTCTAGAGCGCAGGCTCAGTAGTTGTGGCAGTTGGGCTCAGTTGCTCTGTGGCATGTGGGATCTTCCGAGACCAGGGATCGAACCTGTGTCCCCTGCATTGGCAGGCAGATTCTTATCCACTGTGTCACCAGGGAAGTCCTGCAGTTATTTATTATTAAGGCACAAAAACATTATGTATAACTATAAAAATACAGCTTCTAGAAAGCACCTTTGATTAATTTATTTCAGCTTTGTGTATCTACTGGACCTTTAATTGGAAATTCAGGAAACCTTGTTAACATGGTTTTGAAGTTGGAGGCTTTGAGTCTACTAGAAGCCTGTCAGGACTGTTCTTTGCTATACTGCTCCATCCACATTTTAAATACTTGTATTATTCTTTATAAGGGAAAGCACTCAGTAAATACAGTCCTTTGTTTTTTCAGTACTGTAATTTCTTTTAGACTCTAATTCCAGTGATCCCCAATGTATGGGCTGGGGAGGGGTTGTGCAGCCTAACTTAGTTTGTATCCTGAAAAAACAAGTGCATATGAATGTACCTGCTGTTGTTTCAGACTGTATAGTTATTTTGTAATTGATGGTATCTAGTTTAAAAAACACTGAAATAATTGTAGCTTTTTTTGTTTTCTTGTATTTTCTTCATCATTGGATGCTAGGAGTCCTAATTATGTAGTAGTGTATGATCTTTTATAACTACTGCTCTAATATAACATTGAAGGGTTTGTTAAAGTAGTTACCTACATATGTGTACATAATTAATTCTTGAAAATATATAAAAGTTGAACAATAGATTTCTGTTTTAAGGGAGAGGGTTCTGTTACCAAAGAACTAAAAATACATGGGGCTGGTGTATATGTGTGTATATAACCTAATTATTCTGGGCACCCCTAGTTGGGAGAGAGAGGATAATCTCCACAGGTAGCCAGTGGCCATTATCTTTGCCAGCTGGGCAGTTAGCCATCTTGGAGACAAGACCCTCTATCCCTCCTGGCTCAACAGCTGGATTGAAAATGTGCACCATATCATGCTAGTCTTTAATCATCCTCACAAGGATATACTAGGTATCTTAAATACACGTGAGTGGAAGAGGATCTTTACTTCCGTGTCCCAGGAGTATGAAAAGAGGGGTTTGGGGACCAACTTAGCTAAATGTACTGATGATCCCTGTGTGGCTGCCTCTTCGTGGCTGCCTCCCTGAAAGGGAAGTTGTGATGTAGGCTGTTGTAGGTTATGTTGAGACAGTCAAAAGTATGTTATTTCTGTACATCAGTTCTATGGGAGAAAAAGGACCAAGCTCTTGGGAGATTTATTTTTTTTGGAGGTTGGGGGCTTGGTGAAGGTTGTGCTGGTAGGAATGTATAACTCTGCCTAAAGTCCTAAGGTGGGAGTGAGGGGCAGGACTTCAATTTAGCGTTCCCCTTTTCCTTTTCTTGCCCTTTCCCCTCTTCTCTCTTTTCTCCCCTTCCTTCTCTTTCCATTCCCTCCCTTATTTAATTTCTCTAGTTAGTAAATTAATTAATTAGTTCTGTATTTAGTGAGCAGCTTCTTTGTAGCAGGCCTTGGTTAAATTATTATGTAATGTTGAATGAGCCAAAGTTCTGTGTCAGGAGCACATTCTACTGAAATTACTTGGAGAAGAACTTCCAATTTATTATAGGTGGAATAAGGTGGACGGAAAACAATCTATAGTTTCAATAAAGCGACTCTTCTTATGGGTACTTGTTTTTGTTGTTGAATTCTTTTATATAATTTCTGTGATCCAGGTTGGCACTGAAGTAATATCAGCTTTAAGATTCTCAGCCCTATCTGGCTGCCCTATGCCATGTAATGTGTTGAGACATATCAGGTGAATATAACTGAGAGTGGCTGACTCACTCTAGTAAGACTCTTATGAGAGTCCAAGGTCCGTTCTCTGGGAGCTCTGACAATCTGTTCTTCATGTGATCTATTAATATATAAAATAGCTGTTTGCACTTAGCCCCATTCTCCACACGTAGCTGGGAGAATCTCTGCGTAGCTCTGCATCCAAGTTACTTAATCAAGTCTGCTTTAGATAGGCTTGACTTGAGGGATGGTCTCACAGCTCAGCTTCTTCATGCGCTAGTGTGAGTTCTGGATCAAAAAGTGGTTAGTGATTTTGCAGTGGTTACATAGAACATTAGTGGCAAACTGGAACCTGTAATTTCTGATTCTATGTTTTTAGTACTGTATTCTGCTACCTTTCCTATCATATTGGGGTGTCCAAAAAGTGCCTTCGGTTTTTAAGTAAAAAGACACATTTTTCATTTGCACCAAGAACTTTATTTAACAGCATATTCACCCTTTTGTTCCACTATGTACTGCCATTTTCCAGGCAACTTCATAATTCCGTCTTCCCAAAACTTTTTATCTTTTTGAGCAAAGAACTGTTCCAGGTGCCTTTTACAGTCTTCCAGAGAATTGAAATTTTTTCCATTAAGAGAATTTTGTAAAGATCTAAATAAATGGAAATCTGAAGGGGCAGATGAATCAGAACTTCCCAGCCAAGCCCTAACAGTTTTTGCCTGGTCATCAGAGAAACATGCAGTCTTGCGTTTATCCTCATGGAAGTTTATGCGTTTTCTGTTGACTAATTCTGGATGCTTTTCGTCAAATGGTGCTTTCAGGTGGTCTAACTGGGAGCAGTCGTTGTTGGAATTAATCATTTGGTTTTCTGGAAGGAGCTCATAATAGAGGACTCCCTTCCACTCCCTCCATATACACAACATCGTCTTCTTTGGATGAAGACCCGGCCTTTAGTGTGGTTGGTGGTGGTTCATTTCGCTTGCCCTACGCACGATCTGTTCTGTTCAACATTATTGTACAGTATCCACTTTTCATCGCCCGTCACAATTTGTTTTAAAAATGGAACGTTTTCATTACGTTCAAGTAGAGAATCGCATGCAGAAATACGGTTAGAAGTTTTCTTTCACTTAACTTATGTGGCACCCAAACATCAAAGCAATTAACGTAACCAAGCTGGTGCAAATGATTTTCAGCGCTTGATTTGGATATTTTGAGTGTGCCGGCTGTCTCCCACATGGTATAATGTTGATTGTTCTCAATTAACGTCTTGATCACTGTCCACTTCAACTAGTCTACCCAACCATGGAGCCTTGTCCAGCGAGAAATCTCCAGCACGAAACTGTGCAAACCACTTTTGACCCAGTCAGTCAGTCACAGCACTTTCTCCATACACTGCACAAATCTTTATTTGCGTTTCAGTTGTGTTTTTACCTTTCTTGAAATAATAAAACATAATATGCTGGAAATGTTGCTTTTTTTCTTCCATCTTCAATATTAAAAGGGCTACACAAAAATTCACCAATTTTTGTAAGTCTTTTTTTAAAATGCATGCTGATAGGACAGCTGTCACATACAATCTAACAAAATTGTTTCGAATGAAGTTAAAGGCAGCTAAGTGCTACTGGAGCCATCTTACGGAAAAAACTGAACGAACCTTTTGGCCAGCCCAATAAAAGTCTGTGATGAGGATGAAATAAGATAAATGGTAGTATGAATTGATAGGCATAAAATACCACAATGTAAATTATTTCCATTTGCTTTCTACTATCAGGAGGCATTTAAGATTTTTTACATTGTCACTTCTCGATTTTAAGCATCTTGGCAGCAGGAGTCATTTTTTATATCTGTGTGTCCCTCTGCTCAAGGCCAAACTGATACATATAAGAACCAGGGCATGCTAATAAAATTGATACCCTTTGAAACTGAAATTATTTTCATTATTTATAGATAAACTGATTGTCTAATAAAAATTATACTTTATATTTATGTACTTGATACTCAAACCAGGAATTTATAACATTCATTACAAGTGTTCTGACTAATTTCTTGGGAGGCATATTAAGCTGATGAATATTTAAATAAAAGAAAGCACTCATTTATGATTTTAACCTTTTTTATTTATTGTGAGTTTTAATTTCAGGCAGTTGTCAGCTGACAAATTTTAAGGTTCATTAAGGAGTCAGGATTTGAATAGGATCAAATCCCACTCTCATACTAACTGTGTGACCTTGGGCCATTTTTAAAAAAACTTCTCTGTATTTTAGTTTCTATGTTGTTAAACTAGGGATAATAATAACGATTAAGCTAAAATCGACCACTAGACCATGGGCTTATTTACTCCCCAAAAAACCACGTAATGTAGGTGAGGAAATGAAGGCGTGGAGTGGTTACACAGCTAATAAATAGTAAACGTGAGATTTGCACTCAGATAGTTAAACTCCAGGGTTCATATTTTTTGAGCACTATGCTGTATTACCTTCTTGATTATTTCATAAGTTGTTCTGAGGAGTAAATGAGATAGGTATATAGAATACTTGGTACAATTTTGATTTTCAGAGGTTTTGGGTTCTGGAATTGTAAGGTTTTGTGGACCTAGAGGCTAATTTAGGAGAATTATAAATATATAATTGTCCTTAGTTCTGAACAGTTTTGGTAGCTTATTAGAAATAAAAGTATCACAGACCCCACCCCAGATATAATGGATCAGAATCTGCATTTTAAGAACCTACATTTAAGATTCTTAAAGTCTGAGAAGTACTGCCGTAGATGATCACGAAGGTTTCTTCCATCTCACAGTTGGTGTGTCGGTGATTTTAGGGAACCAGACACATGAATATTTCAGTGTTGATTGTTGTGTTTGGAGAAGAAAATAGTAACATATCAAGTATTATTTTAATGTAAATCACTGTGAAGTGGATTTATTTATATTTTTTGGCTTCCGTTCTGAATTTGTAAAAAGTTTCTGATGTAGTGCAAAATTTTTGTAAATTTTATCATCCTGTATCATCTTAGGAAATAATTAGAACTCAAAAATTTTAAATGGTTTTAGATCAAATGTTCTTCTTAATCTCACCAGTTAAGATTATAATATTAGCCAAATATGTAAATGGGAACACTAAATATAACATGAAACTTTCTCAATTTTGGACAATTCTCTATTCTGATATTTCATTGAATAGTTTATTTGAAGTTAAATATTATGAGATTAACCACAAAACAAATGAGCACCTGACTTGCTTGATTAGAAATGTTTAATTTTATTAGTCCCTGGAATATAGAAATTCCTCTCAAACTTAATTAAGGAAAGATTCTTCTCCATAGATTTTTTTTTTTCATGTGACGGTAATGTCTGTTTTGTTCACTGTTAAATCACTAGCATCTGGCATGTAGCTATTCCCAAATATTTGTTGAATGAATAAGAGTTTGTTTTTTGATGATTTTTGCTGCCATTTTCAAATGAGTAAGAAGAGACTTGTAAGATTCTGAAAATTTGAGCTTTTAGACAATTGAGCATCTCCCCTTGTTAAATAATTGAGTTAATAATCTTTCCCACATTATATAATTGTGATTCTTTTTTGAAAATTTATTATTATTTTTTTTTGCGGTACGCGGGCCTCTCACTGTTGTGGCCTCTCCCGTTGCGGAGCACAGGCTCCAGATGCGCAGGCTCAGCGACCATGGCTCACGGGCCCAGCCACTCCGCGGCATGCGGGATCTTCCCAGACTGGGGCACGAACCCGTGTCCCCTGCATCGGCAGGCGGACTCTCAACCACTGCACCACCAGGGAAGCCCTGAAAATTTAATTTTTAAATTTCTTTAATTGATAGTCATACAGTTGGAGCCATAACACATTTATACAGTTTAGAGCAAACACCTGGTTAAAAAATATAGAACATTTGAGTATTGAGTATTTGAGAAGCCCCCTGTGTATTGTCCTCCAGTTGCATGCTCCCTTCTTTCCTTTATCTCCAGAGATAGCCATTTTGCTTGGTTTCATTGTTCAAACCTCTGAATAGATCCTTGAACAGTAAGTTGTTTAGCTATGAAAAATGGCGAGCAAGCATAAATATAACTTTGTAAAGAAAGAGTAATATTGCTAATATTACATCAAATATCATTGAAGAAGGTAGGCTGGATAAAGTATCTGGGTCATAGTCTTGGTCTGAGCTTTCCTGAGAGTTTGTAAGAACTCTTTTCAGGAAAGTCAGTGGAAAAGGTTTTGAATGAATCTTGGGAAATCACATCTGCTTTTTATAGTTGGCCATCTGGCGGTACTATAGTGTGGATCAGGTCCCGAATGTTCAGCAGAACTATTGTCAGAGGGACTGAAATGTTCTGTACTTTATTCTAAACCACCATGGCCTACTTTCAGCTCTTGGAAAGAAGTCAGGGGAGACCACTTCATAGGTGCAATAGTATCCCTAGCTGATTCAAGGAGGAGATCATGAAGGCAGGGTAGAAACATCAGTAGGCATTCTGTCCTCTGGTTAAAAAGATGTGGCCAGGATAAGGAAAAAAGGTAATAAAAATACAAATGAACAAGAGTTGTGAAGGCCTTATATAGAAGAAATTTAAAAAAACCCTTCACTGAGGGACATAGATGATATGAATAAATGGAAAAATATTATTTGGGGGTAGGAAGACTATTATAAATTTTCCGTATATCTTATCTAAGATTTCTGTTCATGTGTCACTTAATCATTGAAAGCTTCTTAGATCAACCACATGTAATTGTTTTATTTTTCTCTATAGCATTTATCCCCATCTGATATATATTTACTTATTTATATGTCTTTTTTCCTCTTCTGGAATGTAAACTTACGAAGGTATGTAAATTTATGAGGGTGTGCTTGTTGTTCTTCCCTTACTAAAATGTAGATTTATGAGGGTATACTTTATTCCTTGTGATATCCCCAGCACTTTGAACTTACAGCACATAGGAAGCAGTCAATGACTGGTGAATGAATGAATGAATGAATAAATAAGTAAAACTGTGCTTTCTCTCATAGTCCATAGCACTTATTGTCTATTCCATAGTTTTTTTGTCATTAATTTCGTTCAGTTTAGCATCTTATAATGCTTTCTATTATTTTCTTTTGGTTCAGTGTCTAATTGTTTCATTCCTGTAAGACATTCTTCTCTGGGCTTCTTGATGGCAGGAGTGGGACAAATGCATCCTTTGTATACCTCACAGTACAAGGCAAATGGATATAGGAACTTGTTGAACTGAATACATTTATTTATTTCATAATGACTTAAATTGCTAAAATCCAGTTTGCCTTCAACAAAAGGAGTATTTTTAATAGATAATACAGTATAATTCTAAACGAAATAGGGAAACAGGATGGAGAATTTTTAGAGATGTTTTGTTGAACTCGTGGTAAATTTTGGTAACGGGAAGTTGGAAGTTGTGCAGTTATAATTTTACAAATTTCTGCAAATAATTTGAGTAAATAAAAATATAATTTTTAGTGAGACATGGGTTTTTTACCTTGATATTTTAATTTTTAAAAAGTCTCATGCTGTAGTTTTAAGATGAAATATAAACAAGTACAATCTGTTGTCTACTTAAGCTTTCATACATGCTTTTGCATATATAAATGTATAAATGTTTTTATTATAAATACTTTATCACTTTTCATGTCATTCAACAATTTATGTAATTTGTTCATTTATATTGCCAATAGATTGTTTTTTAAAATCGTTGCTGATATGCTATAAATTTGTTTCTACATATAGATTTTGTATATTGTTTCTGGGAGATAAATTTCCAAGAATGTACTTAACACTTTCAAAAGTAAATATTTTTAAAATTACTGAAACAATACCATGAATGCTTAAAAGGAGAAACATAAAGTATGTAAAAGTTTTGTTGGTTCTTTTCTAGTTCCTATGGAAAATTATTTATTTATTAAAAAGATTTTTTTTCCTGCTTTATTTCAGACCAGTCTGTCCATATGGGGATGGGGAAGCCTTGGCATTGTCCTTTCTCTAATAACGTTTGGACCCTTTGTAATATTTTATTTGGCATTTTATATCCTCTGCTTTGTGGGTGGGTAAGTATTCTCAATGATAATTTTATAATTCATGTCATGTTCAGTTGTTCAAAATGGAAACAAATGACCATGAGACCTCAATAAGAAAAAAAAATGATCATGAGAAATGGCAGTATGATTTGTGAATGCTATTTTTGCAAATTGTTTTTACCAGAGTTAAAAATAGTAAAATTAAGATAACTATAGAAATAAAAACGATGATGGTTATGATTTGTACCAGCAATATGGGTCATCATCTTCAAAAATAAATTTCAATTTCTGATGATATAAACTTTTTTGTGTAACTTGAAAAGTTTTTAAGATTTTTTTATTCCTTTTGGTGTTATTTCCCCTTTAAGGTTGAAATTTCCTTATCTATTATAATAATAAGATAAATAAGTTAAATTGAGATGACACATCAAGTTTTACAGACTAGAAGATACTGACTGTTTCATTGATTAGACTTCAGACACTAATGTTAATTATTATGTTAATGTTAATTATTGTGTTAATTATTTCCCTTAGTGAATGCTGTCATTTTGTTCTAGAAAATTCCAACAAACACCTGATTTTGCCATTTTTCTCTTCATGGTTATTTGGTTTACAGTGTTTATGCTTTACCTTGAGTTGATAAAACTTTACAGGAGAGGTTTCAGTCATGATTTAGTATAGCTTCCTATGTAGAATGTTTGGTATCAGATATGAATTATATGTAAGAAAATGTATAAACAAGAGAGATGCTTGCTACTTAGGTACTCTGAACAAGGTAGTTTAGCTGAAATGAGCATTTTGTTGTTAATGTTTATGTGTGTATGTATATATATGTGTATTTGTATATGTGTAATACATTTATGTAATTATTTGTGCAGTGAATACCTATGAGTTCTTTCAGAAAAACCTTTTGAGACCCCAAATATTTGGAGGAATTGTTTGAGCCTATAGGTTTAGAGGACTTAGCTGAATTGAATAGCATATATAAACTGTGGCCTGAGAGAGACTGTATAAGACACTGAAGGGATGGCTGTCATCCTGTCACATTTTTCAGGTTATGAGTTTGAAAATCATGTGTAACCATTTTATAGGGAGGTCACCCACTGATTGTTGAACAAGTGAGAATTAATTTAACTGGGAAGCTACATCGAGGACTATTCATAAAACTGTATTTTATATTAGATTTAATATTTTCCTTATAATTGCTTGGATATGGTATTATATACTGAGACAATTAAGAAATAAGCCATAGGAATCAGATAAATGGAGTTCTGAATATCTTTATTGATTATAAAGATGATTGAAGACTTACAGATCTGCAGCCATTTGGGCTTCCTAAATTACATTCTTTAGTCACAAATCAAGGCCAGACCTTCATGGTTGCACTACTCCCCCACAAGGTCATGGCTGCTTTTATTTATTGGAAAGGAAATTGAGGAGATGTTTCTCTCACAAAGGAAAGATTTCTTTTATTTCACTAATTGAATAAGCCTTTGGCAAAAGTGAGGAAGGATTTCAGAATATTTTACAATACTTCAGAAAGGGAAGAAATTGCAGCGTTACAGATGAAGGTAGAGGGGTGAGAATCCTTTCTCTTAGACTCAACTGCTCCATATAAAATTTGGGAAAGGGAAAAGGGTCACGAGTCCATTCATTTCGAAGTCCCAGGAACCTTTGTTGTTCCCTTTTTGAGTCTGCTAATTTATTAAGGAATAATTTCAAGAAAGTTTTTGGATATTTGTAAAGTTCTGTGAATTTTTTTAGATAAGTTGGGATATTGGTAGGTGTGGGAGGGCCACTATAAACTCTTTAGATAATATTAAGTCACATGGAAGGATCTGAAATTCCAAGTTCATGTTATGTCATAAATTGATTTGATATTCTGTTCCAGACTACTGATGTCAGGAAATATAGTGCCACAGTAAGGGGACTTCAATTTATATACTAACAAGCATCCAGAATCATCTCAGAGGATTAGTTAATTAAGCATTCCCAGGTTACTCAGTTACAGTCAGTGAGTATCACAATTCCTGAGTCAAAAATCTTTCTAATTTTGGCTCTAATTATGAAGAATGATTGTCCTTTCTTTAATGTAGCTTTATTTATATAGTTTAGTGCCTTATGAATTTTAAGAGCAAAAATAGGCTTTTATATATCAATCTTAAATAGTTACATTACATATAACTAAAAATCATTTCTTAGTTTTAGTGTTTTTTTGTTTTTGTTGTGTAAGTTTTAAAGATTTGTTTTTGTTCTTTTTCCTAGTTAAAATGCAAGTCAGAGAGGAATTAATACATTTTCTCATGGAAACTATCTTTTTTTTTTTTTTTTTGGCTAGTAAAACTTAAGTTTTTGAGTTCTGCAGTTTACCTGTATACAGTGTTGATAATGTATATGTTTTGCTTATAGTCAATGGTAACCCCTTATTTTCTAAAATAAAGAAACCCTTTGGAAAGAAAACCACTCAGAAGTTTTTGGTTTTTGTTTTTCTGAATTTTGGTGGGTTTTTTTTTCTGGTTATTTTGGGATACCTTCAGTACTGATATGAGTTATTTAATGGCATTCCCGTTATGTTTGTTTGGTTATGCAATCATTTGTAGCACCTATTTTTACTTAAACCTCAAGGCTGAAGCTATTAATAAGGTTCTTTCTAAGATCATATTATTCCTTAGCTTACTTTCCTACTGTCACACTGTGGGCAAAGGTGAACGTTTATTTTATGATAATGTTTTTAGAAATGCATTGTTAACTTAGTATCAGCATTTTATTGTGTCTAAATATGCTTACAGCTAGGTAAAACTGAAATACAAGGCCAACTTGATTCTTAGTAATAATGTCAGATAGAACACAGATATGTGAAATTTACTGATAATTCTGAGGCCAACCTTTTAAAAAAGAAACAGAAACAGAATTGATGACATGAGTTGATTTGACTTTATTTGTTTCTCCAACCTCCTCCTTGCTTATGTGGTGCCTGTACTGAAGAGTGGTGAAATGGCAGATAGCCACGAAAAGCAGAGGACCTTGAGAATCTTCCTTTCAATAGCTCAGGCTGACTGTGTTTAATTTTTTACTGTTCCTTTCTTGTCACTGCACCCTTCCTTCCTTCCTTCGTTCCTTCCTTCCTTCCGTCCGTCCGTCCGTCCGTGTTGGGTCTTCGTTGCTGCACATGGGCTTTCTCTAGTTGTGGCGAGCGGGGGCTACTCTTTGTTGCAGTGCGTGGGCTTCTCATTGCAGTAGCTTCTTTTGTTGCGGAGCACAGGCTCTAGGGCACACGGGCTTCAGTAGCTGTGTCACGTGGGCTCAGTAGTTGTGGCACACGAGCTTAGTTGCTCCGCGGCATGTGGGATCTTCCTGGACCAGGGATCGAACCTGTGTCCCCTGCATTGACAGACGGATTCTTAACCACTGCGCCACCAGGGAAGTCCCCAACTGCACTCTTTCAATCATTGTAAGATTACTGTAAATCATTATAAAATTAAAATTTAATATTCTTTTATGGATTTCCTATCTACTTAGTAGTGCTTAGATTTATTTGGGAAACTTTAAATGTAGGAAATACTGATAGCATTTAGTCAATACAAAGTATTCTAAACCAGTATTTTATCTTACCTTGACTCCATAATTGTTTTAAAAATAATTAACTTTTGGGGATGTATTTATATTTCTTTTTTAAATTCCAGTCTTATTTTAAACAAATCGTAAATTGGATCTTTTTTTTTCCTGTATAGCCTTTGTTTATTCTGTATTCATAGTGGCAAGTTATATCTCTCTTTAATTAGTTAACAGAATTATAGAAATGTGGGTATAGCTATAGATGTACATCTCATTTGTCTTTGGTTATTAGCTTGCCTACTTATTTAATGAAGGTTTATTTTTCTAAAGTTTGAAAATGTTGCCTGAGATTCTTTGTGAAATATATTGGATGAAAACTCGTAAAGGCATTATTGTATAAATTCACAAAATGTTTATAGTTGTTTTAAACTTGAGAACTTAACAAAATCTGCCAATTCCTTGCGCCTCGTCAAAGTCACAAACTGACTTTTTAGTGAATGGTAAGCCATCAATTAAATCTGAAAAATATATTTGGTAATAAATAGATGTGTTAAATTGTAGTGAAGTTTTGTTTTTGTATCTATAATTAAATTTCTTTCAGGGGTTTTGTGGTTACTCTCCTCTTTGGAAAAACAAACTCAGAGAAGTACCTAGAGCAGTGTGAACACTCATTTCTTCCTCCGACATCAACTGGGATTCCTAAGGTAAGAAGGGTAAAGGAATGTGAAACCTTAAAGTCCTGCTGTACGCAGTGATGATATGTGATCATCTTTATATGGCTTGGCAGATTTTCCTATAATTCACTAATGCTCACTATAAATTTATGAGAGTCTATCTGATCAGGCTTAGAAAATGCATGTTAGATGTTAAAGGTGAGAATGCAAATTTGAGGAAAAGATAGAAATTTGGGGTCTTTTCCTGCTGTCTTAACTTAGAATTTCAGTGCATCATGTGTATGACTTGTGGAAATGTCAATGAATATACTGTTTTGAATGAAATAAATGCATCGGAACCAGAGGGAGGAAAATGGGCACTTTCTCTTTTAACTCACTTGAAAAATAGAGCTTGCGATTAGGCTGTGCAGTTTCTATAATTTTAATAATTCAAGTCCAATTTTATATTATCTTTCCTATTCTTTTGTTTTCAATATCATACTCTAAATAAAATTGGAATTGTGTACTAGAAGTACGCTTCAGATTCTCATTGCCTTCAATTATTATTGTGGGATTAGGATGGTTTTTCTTGTATGAAGAGAGGCCAATGGTCTGGAGTTGATGCCAGTAACTGAATTTTACAATTATTAACTTATCCATTATGTGCTAATAAGACTTTCATATTGATAAATACATTTTTTTCTAATACTTACTGTAACTTTTAAAGTAATCTCTGAAACTTACTTCTGTCTCCCTTTAAAACTCCCTTTAGTGTGTATTCTTTGAGTTTGCTCACAGATCTTTCTGAGGAAATGAACCTTTTTTTTTTTTTAATTGAGGTATAGTTGACTTACAATGTTGTGTTAATTTCTGCTGTACAGCAAAGTGACTCAGTTATACACATACGTACATTCTTTTTTTAAATATTCTTTTCCATTATGGTTTATCCCAGGAGATTGGACATAGTTCCCTGTGCTCTTCAGTAGGACCTTGTTGCTTATCCATTCTAAGTGTAATAGTTTGCATCTACTAACCCAAAACTCCCAGTCCACCCACCTCCCTCCTCCGCTCCCTCTTGGCAACCACAAATCTGTTCTCTCTGTCTGTGATTTTGTTTCTGTTTTAGAGATAGGTTCATTTGTGCCGTATTTTAGATTGCACATATAAGTTATACCATGTACTATTTGTCTTTCTCTTTCTGATTTACTTCATTTATATAATAAGAAAATCTCTAGTTGCATCCATGTTGCTGCAAATGGCATAATTTCATTCTTTTTGATGGCTGAGGAGTATTCCATTGTATATATGTACCACATCTTTATCCATTTATCTGTTGATGGACATTTAGGTTGTTTCCATGTCTTTGGCTATCGTGAATAGTGCTGCAGTGAACGTAGGGGTGCGTGTGTGTTTTTGAATTGTAGTTTTGTCTAGGTATATGCCCACGATTGGGATTGCTGGATCATATGGTAACTCTATTTTTAGTTTTCTGAGGAGCCTCCATACTGTTTTCCATAGTGGCTATACCAACTTTCATTCCTATCAACAGTGTAGGAGGGTTCCATTTTCTTCATGCCCTCTCCAGCATTTGTTATTTGTAGACTTTTTAATAATGGCCATTCTGACTGGTGTAAGGTGGGTGGTACCTCATTGTAGTTTTGATTTGCATTTCTCTAATAATTAGTGATGAGCATCTTTTCATGTGCCTACTGGCCATCTGTGTGTCTTCTTTGGAGAAATCTCTATTAAGATCTTCTGCCCATTTTTCTATTGGGTTGTTTGCTTTTTTGCCTTTTCTTTTTGAATCATTTCCTAGCCATCCATATTTTCCACTCACTTGAGTGGTACATAGAGAGGATGCAAAATATTTTAAGAATTAAGATCCTAAACAGTAATAAATCATAGTCAAGACTGGTTAAGTCTTTATAATCTGTTTTTTAGTATATGGTATAAAAATGGTGATTTTGATTGCTATTTCTAAAATGATTCCTAAGTATATTTTATGAAAAAATCTTAGAGGTTGCATGTGATAACTCGAGGCATATGTTTTTTATATGTATGTGTGCTTTGGTTTGTATTTTTAATTGAAGAGTGTCTTACTACTTTTCACCCGATTTCCAGGTCACTGGTCTTTCTGAAGACTACAGAGAAATATTTATTTTCTTTAGTTGCTAAAAACCATCCCTAAGTAAAATTAATTTAAAATATATTCATTTGGCAGCTGGTATACTGTTGTGGGCTGGGAGGGAGAAGGAGGAAATAGGGGTGTGTTTAATAAAGACAATTATTTGACTCACCTGAAACACTAACTTATGATTTTAAAGTTTCATTGAAATATGGCAATATTATATCTGATATTTTCAATTTCTCACATTCTAAATAATGTTTGCTGATAATTGTTTTTGGTGATGACACAAGATTTTTTTTCTAGATGTCTAGTTTTGTTAATTTGAGAAATAGTGTTTGCTTTATACCCGAGTCTCAAGAAATAAGGTTATTTATTAACTTGAAAATAATGACAGGGAAGTTACAATGAATATTTAGTTAGAAGTAAACTACAGAGACTTTAAATCAAGAAACTATGTAATAGAATGTTATGGTTTCCTTTCAGTGCTTAGAAGAAATGAAACGGGAAGCCAGGACTATAAAGATCGATAGAAGATTGACAGGTGCCAATATAATTGATGAACCTCTCCAGCAAGTGAGTTTCAGTATGTGGTATTTGAATTCCATATGTTGTGTGCTAGGTGCATTTCTTTTGAAAATACTAAAGAAGAATTTTTGCTATTTGTGTAATATGCTGGAAATTCATTATAATGCTGTCCTTGGAGTCTGTACATAAAGATGCTGCCTTACTTATGAACTTACTTATAATAAGGTGTTTGCTTAATACGATATTAAAGTCTTTTGGTTGAATTTACATTTAGGAAAAAAAGGTTTTACTGACATCTGATAATGTTTCTAATTATTTTATAGTTAAAATGTTACTCTTCAGCTAATGAACAAGCTTAGTGGTTTGATAAATCAGATGTTTTTCCTACTAGTTTAATTACTTTTTTAAATGGATATTTATGGTTTCATTCAAAAATATTTTAAAAATTAGAATTCAAATTATTCTTCTCCAAAATATTTTTCATCGATTCTTGATTTTGTGATTATTACAAATAATGTATACTTTAAAATGTAATACTATTTTTTAGATGAACCCATATTTACTTTGTCTGATTTGCAAAAACATAATACATTAAACTGTATTATTTGCTATTTATTGGCTAACAGTGCTGTTGGCAGCATCACCGGTATTAGAATTAAGTGAATTGTCATTTTTATAATTTGATTCAATGATTCTGATGATATTCTCAAAAGAAAACATTTCCAAGATTATTAGCGTCTCTTGACATTATTTTGCATCTCATTCCATCAAACTGATTAAAACTTCATTATGTTGTAGCATTGGAAATTTATTTTTTCTGCAGGCTTCATCTTCATCTGAAATTGGGTGGGGCTTCGCCATAGATAATTCTTTAATTTTTTAAAAAATTTGGGCAGTGGATGAATTGGGCTACCAAAATAATTGAAAAATTTTTGAAATGTGTTTTAGTATATTGATGCTTTTTTAATGAAGGCAGTTATTTACCACTACAATTTAGTATGTAGCAAGTAAATATAAATCGCAAATAATCCTTTCAGGTTTTACTTTGCCACTGTTACTTTTTAAATCCTAAAAAATTGTATTTTTTTCCATATTTTTGTTTTAGGTTATCCAATTTTCCTTGAGGGATTATGTCCAGTATTGGTATTATACACTAAGTGATGATGAATCTTTTCTTCTTGAAATTAGGCAGACTCTTCAGAATGCACTCATTCAGTTTGCTACTAGGTAAGGTCACTGCATTGTATTTATGCAGAAAAATTTAAATATTGTTTGTATCAATAGGGAAAATAACTTTCAAATGGAAGGAGAAAATTGATTTATTACATGGTAAGTAGAACAGTAGATTATTATTGTGGGATAACTCTTAGATTATAGAACTAGAGTCATAAAAACCTTTGTTCCTTTACATTTACAGAATGTTTATCTTGACTAATACCTGTTCTCTTAGTCTGTACGTCCGTTTCTTCCTCAGGGTCCAGTTGTCCAATCATGTGACTGTTCAAAGTCTTTCATCCCACTTACCGATAATACTTTTTTCCCCTCTTACCCAGATACTCTTGTTCTGTTTTATTTTGTTTTTAGTTGCATCACTCCCTTATTATACTGTTCTGGAAATAGGATTTAGTACAGTTATGCTCAAAATGAGTACTGGGCCAAGTGGCAGCGCCAAACAACTGGAACATGATTCGGAAATCTGACACAGTGAAAGACATGCTTGGACATGATCAAGAGGCATTTTATGGCCATAGAACAATAAGGCAGGGGAGGGGTTCTGAAACATACAACAGGGTGAAGTCCTATACCTTAGGAGTCAGGGAGCTTATCTCATATTGGTGTAAGGAATAGTTTGTTTTCTGTTAAGCACCACTAAAATCCCCGGAAGGTTTTTGTTGTTGTTGATATTTTTAACATTCATATATAAATAATATATGAAATATATATAATATGTACAAATATAGACACAACATATATGTATTTTATATATATATTTTGTAAAAGTAAATGCAACACTTAAACATTCAGGATTGATCCTAATCTTCTGGAGCGAGTTCCTCTGGTGTAATGGAGGAAATGTTTGTTTGAATCACCATGCAGGTTACATTCATCTTCTACTGGAATAACTAGAGCCTCCCAGACAGTCACATGACTACAAAATAGTACAGGATTAGCTTTTGGGAACACAAATAAGCTCTCTTGTTCCTCCTCATTGGTCACATCTTAGCATGGTTCTTGCCTATCTTCTACTCAAGCAGGGCCTTAGTAATAAACGAAGCACTAGCAAAAAGTCCCAGAGTTACTTCCTCTCCACCCTCTTGAATAAGTCTTCCCTTGACTTGGACTGAGGACCCTTTGCCCCATAGGTGCTGTTCTGACTAGATTGTATGAAGGAAATGGGAGCAGGAGACAAAATGGCTAAAAGAAAATTGGGAGCCACTGATCCCCATCTGGAGCTACAACTTAAGATGCCCACAGACATGTGCAGGGAAGAGGTGCAGAGGAATGGGGTGGGAGGGGGGTGTCCTTGGGAAAGTAGGCTGCTTGCTTGCCTTCACTTCTTGGCCTTGCCCTGGGCAGCCATAGCCTCCATGACTTCACACATGGGCTCTTCATTTCCCAGGAACTCCATGGGCTTCTTGTCCAGTTCATAGACAGTGGGACTACCAGTGGGCAGGTGCAGCTCCACAGTAGCCTCTTCAGAGAGACCCTCCAGAGGGTTGACAGTGCCCTGAAGGCTATTGCCGTGGGCTGTATTCAGTACCCCCTTCCCCTCCTCCATCTGGGGAACTATTTTTTCATTCCAAAAGGGCAGAGCTCTGGCAATAGTGTCCTTCGGACTCTCACAGGAGGGTAGCTGATCTTCAGTGAGGTCTGCATACCTCAGTCTTTATTGATGTTGCTGTAGAAGGGTGGTTGAGCTTCATAAGAGGTGGTAGGACATAATAGCATGTCCAGATCTTTACCTGGGTTTCGTCATGCTTGGCAGCAGTTTCTGCTTTATTGAAGTCAAGTCCTCACTATTGGCAGCCACACTTGGTCATTGGCATCCAGTGCTGTCTAGAAGATCCAAATGGCTTTCTTCTGCACCGTGGTGAAGCAGATGTCAAACTCCTAGCCAGCATCTTGTAGCACCTGCATGTGGTGCTTCACCTCCTCATGCCTCCTGGGCTCATGTTGGCTTTGCTCCAGCCACTGAAGCTGTTCTACAGGTTCTGTGTGCTATTCCTGTGTGGGATCAGCACCACCTTGTAGGTGGCCATGGCGGCATAGACTGGGGCTCACTGAGATGCCAAGGTCATGACCCCAGATACTCTGTTTTATTCAAGCGCTCTGAAAATAGTTCAGCATAACTGCTCACTTTTGGCACATACCTAGCGGGGTCCTCTTAGAGGAAGAAGAAACCAAAGGAGCATAAGTCAGTGGAGAATACGTATTCAGTTTATTTGTTTACTTTCAGAAGAGAAGTGTATTTTAATGAGTTTCCTTTAAGAAACTTTTCTGAGGTATACAAAAATTCTCACTTTACAAACACCCCTTACATACTGCCTCCCATATAACAAAATATTTTGGTCTATATCCTTGTATTTAAACTGCTTGATTTTGGGGAGGGCATTTCATATGCAGAAATTATTTATTTTTGAAAGAAAGGATTCTATCTTTGGGCGAATTTGCAATCTTTTTTTTTCTTAAATAAAAGAATTTGCTACCCAGTACACAGAGTGATTTTCCTATGAGCCTGTGGCCTCAAGGCAGGAGGCTGCATTGCTATGCCAGGAGTACACTGTCTAATCTGAAGGTATTATTCTCCAACCAACCCCTCTTCTTCCCTAATTAGGTTCTTGAAATATACTTTTGTACTTTTGAGAGTCTTGGAGAATAGAGCTTTGCCCTAGGGCTGTTACTTTGTTTCCATCTCTGTTCACATAGATATTTCTAGCTCATGCTGCCCTGTCAAGACTTTTTCTTCTATAATTCAGTTGATCTTAAGCTTTAGAGTGTGAGGTGAGTTCCTCAGCCTGAGGTCACTGAGGAGGCCTACAGTAAGTTTCATGGTTTGAGTTTTAACCTTACTTGGATAGATTTGAGCTCCTTCTCCCTTATGATTAACAGCAAACATTGTAAAGTAGCCAGCCATAATTAGGAGTGTAGACTTAACTGTGGAACACAGAAAATATAATAAAGTATAATCAAAGAAGTCAGAAATTGGATTTTATCTCCTTATTTCATATATATAACATTATTGTGTGTTAGGTATTTTTTAAGATCATTCTTTTGAATCGGTCATTCACTGCTTTTTATGGTAACACCATCCTAATGATGTTTTTCTCCCTTTGGAAGAGTGGGAATAAGAAGAGTTCATTATTCTTGTGTCTGCTTAAGAGTATATGAAAATATAAAAAATTTTAGACCTAGAAAGAACTTTGAACTAGTAATTGGAAGACTTGAGTTTGTATCCTGCTCTACCATTTAGCCGCAGTACTGTGAGCAAGTATTAAAAATTTTTTGGATCTTGGTTTTTCTCACATGTGAAATAAGCCTAATAAAAAATACCTGCCCAGTACTGCATTCCTCACAGGGTTATTGTCATGATCAAATTCATCTATTCATTCAACTAATATTTTGTGTCTACTTTGTACCAGCCAGGTGCTGCGGATACAGCAATGAATAAAGCAAAATCCCTGCTCAGTGGAATGTAATGAAAATAGTTCTTGTGAAAATGTTTTCAAAGTTGTGAAGGAATTTAGAAGTTTAAGTTTTTATGCCGTCCAACATCCATAATTTCACAGACAAGGAAGCTAAATTCCAGAAAGATTAAGCGATTAGTCTAGGATTATCTGTTGAGTTGGGGGCAGAGCGAGAATTAGAATCAGATTGTTCCTAATAGTTAGTATTCTTTCCTCCACTCGCTACCAGATATATTATGATCTAGATTATTAATCTTAGTTTCTCCCACCTTTCTTTCGTATCATTGCAATGCTTTCCCTGTTTTTGATCTTATAACCACCTTTTCTTTAAACTTCCTGTCATAAGTTTTTTTTTCCCCCTTCTCTAATATTCTGTGCTTTCAAGCTAAGTATTTGGGTGATTACAGGAAGAGCCAGGTTTCCTCCATACTAGACTGATATGAATTTATATCTTTGCTTGTTCATTGGTCTTAAGTTTTTGGGCAAATTAATCAGCCTCTCTTGAGCTTTAGTTTCCTTATTTGTAAAGAGCTGATAATAAGCTACTTTTGAGGCTGCTTTCAGGTTAAAAAACAATATGATGTAAAACCTGTAGCATACAGTAAAGCTCAGTTATTGTTTGTGCCTTTTCTGTGAATGACTTTATTTTTGTCCTTCATTGGCTTTTTCTGTTACTACTAAAATGTATGTCTTCACAGAGGCTCCTTGACTATTTCCAATGTGAATATCAAGAAAATTAAGCCTGGTTATAATCACTCAAATACTTTAAAAATTCTTATTCTTGTCTGCTGTGCACTGTGAAGCATAAGTTATCACTTCTCTCCTTCAAATTACAATCTTGCATAGGGTTCTTAACCAACAGCCCATGAAGCCCTGAAGATGTATGCGAAATTGTCTGTTATTTTTCCTATTGAGTGATTCCATAGATTTTATTTTCAAAAAGGGCCTATGAACCCAGAAAAGATTTAGAACCACCAAATTCTAGTGTTCATATTTATTCATCAGCTTGGGGAAACAATTACAGAACATCAACATAAAACAAAATACTCATTTTGAGATATAACAGGAAGAAAAGGATATACTTAGAGTGTGAAGTTCTGGTTTTGAGCTTTAGCTCTATTATTTATTAAGCTCTATGGCCTTGAATGGGTAAAAACCATAAATTCTTTGAGTCTAGTGATAACCTATGTCTGCTTATCAGGTTGTTGTTAGGATTAAATGACATCGCATGTGAGAGAGTACTTTGTAATGATAACACCTCATACTAACATTAGTACCTGTTATTCTAGTAACAGTTTAGGGAAGGAAACCTTCCCATAGCACTTGAGTTCTCTGTGGAGCCTGGGCATAAATTAGGCTGGAGCTTTAGCAGATGAATCTGTGATAACCCATGTATTTTTATTCTCTCTTCAAATAAGATAGTATGATATAGGATAGAAAGCCCTGGGAGATTTGTATTATAATTCTACCTGTACCATTAAGTTATAATGCACTTAAAAGAACATTTCTTAACAACTCTGTACAGCAGTGATGCTGAACTTGTAGCACACTCTGAGTTTGTGAGGGGCAAAGGAGATGATGTGCATGAAATATTTCATAAAGTATTTGTCGACCAATAAATGACTTTTTGAGCAAGTTATTTGACTTTCTGTGCCTAAATCTCTGCATCAGTAAAATGGGGTAATTTTCTCATAGGATTGTTGTAATGATTATATGGGGGAAAAGTGCATGTAAAACATCATAGGATCTGGCACATAGCATGTGTTCAGTGAATGTTAACTTCTTTGTTGTTATTGTTGTTTTTGTTATTTGTTACATTCCTAGGATATATACACAGATTCTTTGACCTTGTCTTCTTAGCTCTATTTTTTTTTTTTTGAGGGGGAAGGGAAAGGGAGACAAAATTAAAGCACATGAAATGGAGAGAAATAAAGTGGTGATTTGTGTGGCATTTAGAGGATTTCATGTAGAGATAGAATGGACCAGAGTCACTGATCAAGACCTCATGTGGATTGAGGCCAAAACTGGACTTCAAGAATGGGTGTATTGAGATGGAGAGGGAGGGATAAAGGACATGTTAGGCAAAAGGAATAATCTGAGCACAGTTCTCAGAAGGGGGATAAGGTTAGTGTATGAGGAGGTACAAGTGAACAAGGAACCTTGTTGTTCTCAAAAGTGAAATGTGGTTACTAACGCTACACATCTGTTTCCCTGAACCCTAGGGTTAGTGGAAAGGAGATATATTCTAATGCTACTGTGTTCCTTCCTGAAGGGTTTTCCCATGGTGTAAGGACATAGGAAATGTAGGTTCTGAGATTCAGTGGTTCTGATGCTGATGGTATCACTGTTCCTGGAATAACGGGGTTTTGCTACTGAACTCAGGTCCCACTGCTCGCTGCTTGAGAGGCAAATTTTGGTTGGAAAGGAAAGGTTGTTTTATTCAGGAGGCTGGCAACCCGGGGAGAAGGTGGACTCATGTCCAGAAGCCAACTCCCCATTGCTGATCAGGGGGCAAGAGCTTTTAAAAGGGAGTTTCAGGTGTGTATAGGCAGAGGGAGGGGGCTTTGTGCAGAGCAGCATAGTAAGCTCTGATAGTCATCTTGAAATTGGTCATGAGGTGGTCTGATTAGCATCATCTCGATTGCTTTAAGTACAGTGAATCTTCAGTTCCAGGGTCAGTTTGTTCCCATTTCCTTGAGGTCAGTTCTTAGAATTGTGTAAGATGGAGCAGCTTATGTCAGGGCTACAGTCTGGTCATCAAGTAGTTAACTTTTTCCACCTGGTGGGGGTTTTAATATCTGTAAAACAACTCAGAGGATATGGCTCAATATTATCTGTAGCCCTTGAGGAGGAACTAAAGGTCCTTGACTTTAAGGACTGAACTATTATTATTTTGTCCTGTTTGACTATTTTACTTTGTTTCTGTATTTTCTCATTTCTTTGATTAAATTTATTCTTTGCCTGAAGTTTTTCTACAGACAAGAGGCAGGTGGAAGACATGGTGGTGGTGGTGGGATCTGTCTAGGGAAGCTCCCAAGGGTCCTGCTTGATTTTAGTTTGTCTTCCATTTTTCTCACTCCCTTTTGCCATAGAAATGTAAATCGTATGTTCCTAGACTTGTCCAAAAGGCAAGTACAATAATGGACATTTGCAACAGTGAAGTTTTATACTATTGTCATTTTATATTCTTTGCCATTTGAAAACTTAGCTCAAAAGAGATGTTAATCAGAAAGATGCAAAAAGAATTAGGAACCATCTAAATATTTAAAAGGGGAGAAAAAGTTGAAGTTTTTATATCTATAGAATAGACCAGGGGTGGTTAACTGTATATTTTTATAATTCATATATTGTACAGTTCACTCACTTAAAGTCATTGGCTTTCAGTATATTCACAGAGTTGTGCAGCCTTCATCACAGTCAATTTAAGAACTTTTTTTAAAAAATAAATTTAATTAATTAATTTATTTTTGACTGTGTTGGGTCTTCGTTGCTGCACACAGGCTTTATCTAGTTGTGGTGAGCCGGGGCTACTCTTCCTTGCAGTGTGCAGGCTTATCATAGCAGTGGCTTCTCTTGCTGCAGAACATGGGCTCTAGGCGTGGCGGGCTTCAGTAGTTGGAGCACGTGGGCTCAGTAGTTGTGGCTTGTGGGCTCTAGAGCACAGGCTCAGTAGTTGCGGCTCATGGACTTAGTTGCTCCGTGCCATGTGGGATCTTCCTGGACCAGGGATCGAGCCCGTGTCCCCTGCATTGGCAGGTGGATCCTCAATCACTGCACCACCAAGGAAGCCCTAAGGACATTTTAATGACCCCGCAAGGGGACCTGATATCCGCTATCAGTCTCTCCCCATATCCCCCACAAAGCTTCTAGCTCTGGGCAGTCAATTATATACTTTTTCTCTCTATGCATTTGGACGTTTTACATGAATGAAATAATACAATATGTGGTCTTTAGTGACTGGCTTCTTTCACTTAGCGTGATGTTTTCAAGGTTCATCCTTGTTGTAGCATATATTATTACTTATTGCTTCTTATTGCTGAATAATTTTCCATTGTATGGATACACCACAGTTTGTTTATCCATTCATCAGTTGGCAGACAGTAGGTTTGCGTCTATCTTTTGGATTTTATAAAGAATGCTACTATGAGCACTCATGTACATGTTTTTGTGTGGACTTAATGTTCTCATTTCTTTTAGATGTGCACCTAGGAGTAGAGTTCCTGGTCATATGGTAACTTAGTTTAACCTTTAGAGGAACTGCAAACTTTTAAAAAGTGGCTACACATTACCACCAACAATGTATGAGGGTTCCAGTTTCTCCACATCCTTTCCTGTACTTGTTATTGTCTGTCTTTTTGATTATAGCCATCCTAGTGGGTGTGAAGCGGTATTTCATGATGGTTTTGATTTGCATTTCCTTGATAGCTAACGATGTCGAACATCTTTTCATGTGCAAATTAGTCATTTGTATATAGAGAATGTCTGTCAGATCTTTTCCCTATTTTAAAATTAGGTTATTTGTCATTTTATTATTGAGTGTACTGTACTGCTGCCTGGTTTTGTAAGTACAGTTTTATTGGACAGTTATGCTCATTTGTTTGCATTTTGTCGATGGCTGCTTTTGTGCTACAGTGACAGAGTTGACTGAGATGATGTGGCCTGCAAAACCTAAAATAGTTGCTAATTGGCTCTTTTAGAGAAAGAGTTTGCTGACCCCTGGAATACATAGATTTGCATACATTAAAATATTACGTAGTATTAACGAAGTAGGAAATACATTAGAATAAAAAGCACACAAAGTAGTGTACGCTATATGATTTTAGCTGTGTAAAAAATTGTAAGTATGTGAGCATAGCAAAGATACTAAAAGAAAAACACTAAAATATTAACAGTGATCTTTGGATTGTGGATTTAAGGCTAATTTATAGCTGATACAGAAAATCTAAAGAAGGAAATTACATTTTACAGAACGGGCATGTATTATTCTTATAGCCCAAGACAGAAACATTTGTTGCTCAGCAATAAAAATATCTAGGATGACTTTGCAACTAAATTCCTTTTCCTGTTTCTCTGTTTTTTATATTCTTGCAAACACATAAATAAAATAAACCGTTTTTCAGGTGTAGATGACATTTTTTGTATAGGTAGCCACTGAATCTTTATTTCCTTGGGAAGTTATCTTGAAACTAATGCTTAAATATAGTGTTTTGTACATGATAAGGTAGTGAATACTCAATAAATTATTGTTAATTGAGTTTCCATTTATGACTTCCTTGGTAATTTTTCTCCACAAAATTTAATATATTTCGCTGTTGGGTCTAGGAATTTTTCATTTATCAGGTAAATTTTACTGAAAACCTTATTTATTAAAATACTTAATAGCATGAATTTAATATTTAATACTTAACATTATACTTAAGAAGATTCACACTTAGCCCCAGGTTATTTTTTTTCTTTTCCTGTAGCTTGATTAAGGCTTCCAGCTCTGTGTTCTTTATACTCAACCCCTAAAATAGAGTGTGCTTCATGTGTGTTCCTCTATCTAAGTTTTTCTTTATATTTGAAGATCCAAGTTCTTTAAAAGTTATGCATCCTTGACCTCTTTGAAGCATTGGGGCACAGGATGTAGAACTGGATGGATTTCTTAGGTGGAGTTATAGTTCACTAAATACCATTTCCTTTACTATGGTTATATAAAACTGCATGCCTAAATTTTTCTCCATTTCTACCAATTTGTTTATAACGTTTATGAGTCAGAAGGTTTTGTGTTGTTAAGGTATAGCAGAGAAAACACCAAATTGAAAGTTAGGAACCCTGTTTTTGTTTTTCTGTTTTTTTTTTTTTTTTAAACAAAGCCTTGATCTCAATAACTATATAATCTAGAATAAGTAATTTAAGTTTTGGCTCTGTAATTACAGGGGTTTGTGGTAATTATTTCAGATCTCTTTCAGTTCTAAAAGACTGAGATTCCCTGGTATGGTTGGTACTAATCTTGATTTGTTTGTTTTCACTCATACTTCCTCTTCAAAACACTCACTCACATTCTCTATCACACCCCACATTTTGAATACCATTTGGGGAGTTATTTTTTATAGTGTGTGGGGTTGCTAATTAGATTTAATTTACTTTGGGATTAAAGTACTCCTCTAGTCTGTTGTTTTACTGATAGGAGATCTTAGAGTAGGGTGATGATAAACTTTATTTAAACCTTTTATTGTATTTCTCCACGGTCAGAAAGGATACAAGACTTAAACTTGAAAGATATTTACTAGACCAGTCTTTTCTCTGTAGTTAAAAGTCTTGTATCAGTGAAACTTTAAAAATTTTTATTTGATTATCCAAACTAGTACTATTCTGTACTGAATACTGAAAACAATAAATTTGTAGTTTTATAAGTCGACTCCTTTAAGTTTTGTGAAGTGTAAATACTCCCACCATGGTTGATTTTTAAGCTGTCAGTATGAAGTCACTGAATGTGGAGTTAGGAGAGAGATGTGCACCTTTGGCTCTCCTACTCAGCATACAACAGTGCAGCCAAGGGAAGGGAGCAGACAGGTTAGCAACCATGAAGTAATGAAAGTTGTTACCTCGTGTGGTTGCTAATTTAGCTCCCATGAAAGAGTAATTCTCCATATATTTTTAAGAATTATGGTATAGAGTAATAGTAAATTTAATGTAAGTTCAGTTTCATTATTTTATACTCAATCCTTATAACTACATCCTTAAAGTAGATTTTAAAAGGGAAACAAAGGTGCTCTAGGGAGGTGGTTATGGTAACGTGAAGTATTTATAATATGAGCAAATTGAGACTGGAAGAAGGGAAAATCTTTTAATGGATTTAGGAGCAAGTTTATAATTCTCTGCTTTTAAAATATTGCTCAAATTCAATTTTAGGCTGAAGCTTTTGACGCTAACAGCGTACTCCCTCAAGGACTCTTGAAGGACGGAAACATGTAAAGGTTTATGTATTTTAAAGAGTATATCCTTTATAATAGTGAAGTCTGAGGGGGAAGTTACTGTCTGATTCCGTGACTCAAGGAAGGAATTTTTTCTTTCACAGATAGGACACCCAATTTCAGCAAAAGATGTCTGAGTCAGTGATCTAAAAATCCTCTAGTGGAATAAAACTTCTCAAAATGTCTTCAAAGATGCTTGTCAAAATCTACCCAGAAAAACTAGAAATCATTAGTATAGGAATTTTACTATACTAATGATTTTTTTAAATGTCTGAATTTTGTAATTAGAAGGTAAAAGACCTCATATAGGAGATTAATACATATTATTGTAATTTTATGCAGTTGGTTATTACATCACCTTTATTGATTAATACACATTTAAAAAGTCTTTATATATATGTGTGTGTGTATATATATACACATACATACATATACGTACATACATACTATGCAGATACAGTGTCATTCTTTTTTTATTTAATTAGTTAATTAATTAATTTATTTATTGGCTGCACCACACGGCACGTGGGATCTTTAGCTCCCCAACCAGGGATCGAACCCATGCCCCCTGCATTGGAAGTGCAGAGTCTTAACCACTGGGACCGCCAGGGAGGTCCCTACTATGTCATTCTCACTGTTTTAAAATAAGGTCTTAGTAGTCATTTCTGTGAAAAAATAATACAGCATCAGGAATGTAACATTTATTATAGGATTGTTTCTGTGGGAAAATCAGTTTTTACTTTTATCGTTTTGACATAAAGGACCTTTTCCAGGGCAGTATTCTGCCCAGTGTGTGAAGATTGCCTCTATTGCCAAATGGTCACCCACTTCTTTAGTTAGGCAGGTCTACGTGATGACTCTTGCATAGGCCATGCTCATATCCCTCTTTTGTCTGTTCCTATATCCTTCTTTACCCCATTTAAATACTAGTCATTCATCAAAATATGTTTGTAGTGTGGCCTCTTTAATTAATCCTTTTTGACTTACGACATAGCACTTAACTAACTTCTACTTATTTCTGTGTGTGGGTATCATCAAAAAAAATTGTAAGCTATTTTTAGAATGGTACCAGTTCTGTACTACTGTAATAGAAATTCTCTTTAGTTAGCCAGTTATTCTCCATTCCCTTTGTAAGACATACTGACTCATGCCCTTAGCATTAAAGCTAGGCTAATAGGCTACATTCTAGTACTTCTGTCCACTTCTGTCCCTACCTTTTGACTTCTAAACTTATCAGAAGTTACTTGTTGATTCTTGGGCACAGAAAGTCTGATATAATTGTTTTGTGGTATGAGCTGAGCATGGATGCTTTAGAGGAGGAAGACAATTGAGTGTGTTAAAAAAGGAAGTTGTATTTGTTTCTGAACCTGTGTACCCTGCTTATACTTTTTATTATAATCATATAATTTAATTTACTTCTACATAGATTAAAGAATATGAGTATGACAGGGTAGTTCCTATGAAAAAGAGGTCACTTGCTTTGGAATTTACTCAGCTAGTTGCTAAATAGATCACAGTAGGATTAGGTGTGTGAAAGACAACTATAAAATGTTGGTGAAAAGCCTTGAAAGACTCTTACTCTGCATTTGGATTTGTTCACAGATGTCGTTAGTTGTTAATGCCATTTAAAAGAAACTGGAAACCATAACTTCCTCAATGTGAGAATGGTTTATTCAAGACAAAGGCCACATTAATAACACTTAGCAAAACATTAATCAAAAGGTCTTATCTTAGTCTTACACTGAAAGATTTATATGATTTAAGTTAAAATGAAATACATTCATGATTCCTTCTTTTGATCAAATATTTCGATTTACTTACCAGTTACCACTTTTCTATGTATTGTGTTCCTGCGCGCGCGCATGTGTGTGTATTGGGATGGGTATGTAGTTAATCATAGGTTCTTAAAGCTGTAAGTGTCCCTAGAGAAAAACCATGGGTGGTGACGTGACTTGCTGAATTTCACAGCTAATGAAATGGTGTATCATTTACTTGAATCAAGGACATGTATTCAGTCCAGTTCAGTCTTAGTTGATTTTGATGTGTTTTTTGTGTTACTGATGATGAGCTGTATACTGCTTAGAATAGATGGCCCCAGTGAAGCAATTTATGTAATCTCAGTCTCAGCCCACATATTTGGGACATTCATTGCCTTTTTTTGGCATTAGCATTAAGTAGCTTTGGGGTTTAGAGACGCAAAAAGAGCTTCTCAATATATGTCCTATTTCAGAACTTTAAGGAGTAAAGAAGCAGTTGCTGTACGTGGTTCATGTGGCCATTCTCCAAGCACCTATTAACAGTGCTCTGACCCTGAAAGAGAAATCAATAAATCAGTATGTATCAAGTGCCTCCAGTGTTTAACATATTATTTAGCCATTGGGGAACACAAGTAGTGAATAAAACATAGTGGAATAAAACAGACAAAATCCCTGACTTCCTGAGATTTTTATCTCAGCAGTTGAATTATTTAACTGCAGGTTGTAAGTGCTATAAAAAGTGAAAAATGTGCTGCTATGAGAATATGTAACCAGAGATCCAGACCTTGTCTGAAGGAATAAAGCAAAGGGTGAGGGTCAACGAAGAGTGCCGTGTGGAATTGACATTTTAGGTGAACTCTAAAGTATAAGTGAGAATTGTCAAAGGAATGTGGGGGAGCGAAGGTAAATTTATGGAGAGTGGACAGGGTGAGCAAACTTGGCAGAGGGAATAGTCTGTCCAAAGGTATTGAGGTAAACACAGAACAGAAAAGGAAGGACAGTGGAACAAATGATGAGGAAGTAAGCAGGGTCCCAGCTGTGTATGATCGGAGAGTCACTAAAGGGTTTTTACGGCTCTTGTTTTGTATCATCATATTTGTATTTTTAAAAAGATCAGTCTGGCTGCTGTATGGAAAATAGAATGGAGGGTAGACTAGAGTGGACGTGGGAGATCAATTAAAAGGCCAGGAATAAGATGACGGTGTTAGAGATGAAGATAAGGCCTGCCAAATGTATCAGAGAGCTACACTTGGTAGTTTGACTTTTCCTTTTGTTCTTTAATGAAGACTTCATTGCTTATTTGCATTCCTAATTAACCATCGTAATTCTTACAAGCATTCTGTCAAGATATATAAGCTTCAGGGGCCTAATATAAATTGTATATTCTCAGGGTAGGGTTGAACATATCCCTTATTCTCTTGGTCATATAGGAAGTATGCTCTCATTTTTAAATTCAAGAAGTGAAAGCCTCTAAGTAATAATAAAATGAAAGTGTAGATAATAGGATTCATTGTGTAATAATCCAGGTGTTTTTACTAGGAGTCATGTGGGGGAATATTTTAAACAAAGTGAAAAAGAGCCTTGACTGTAGGCATGACTTAAGAATAAATAATATTAAGAGCTCTAATAGAAAACTACCTGTGGATCAATAGAAGGAAGTGTGGCTTTCAAATTTTAAGACAAATACTACTAGAAATTGTTAGTAGATATTTTCCTAATTATGTAAATGGGAAGTCATGTACTACTGTTGTTCTTATCTTCCTAACCTAGAACAGTTCCTTTGAGTTGAGATTTGCAATAGATTTGCATGTATTCAGGGTAAATGAGTCAAGCAGAGGGAAAATGATGACCTTGGATAGAGAATATAAAATACTGTGTTCCCTGTTTTCCCCACCCTCAATATATTTGTATATTGAAAGTAGAAATCTGTATTTAATACTTAAAATAATTTTCATGTATTTGCATTACTTGTTAACTTTCAGTCATTTTAAATGTCATTACATCCTCCATAATGAATTGAGATAGGTTTTAAAATGCCTTCTAAAATTAATAAATTTTGTTTTGTTTGAAAATTTCAGTAAATTCTGTAAATAGCACTGTACCATGAAACAGAACATATGTAATTTGAAAGATTATATATTCTGCTTTCTTCTAAATTTGTTAGAATGAACCTTTTATGGATTAAATGAGCTAATGGCCTATACCAAGTAAATTTTGTTCTTATAAAATTTTCAGGTTTGGATGATTTTGTACAAATATTCATGTAAAGAGTTTTGAAAGATGCTTACACAGATTGTGCTTTTCTTTCTAAAATAAGGGCAAAAAGAGACTCTAGAGACCTCTAGGTTTAAGTTTTTATTTTAGGTTTTATGTTGAGACTGAGTATTGTTACCAAGTTTAGTGTATGCTTATATACATGGCTCTTACATTCTGAGTAATGGTAACCTCTCCTCAGATCCCAGAGCTCAGGTTACATTTATTTTTGTTAAATTGTTTGTATTCATGTACTTATAATTTACTCTTTCTTTCCATGTATATAACAAAATCATAATTGTGCATTAGAAATTATGAGTGTTAATAATTTATGTTTTTGTTTAAAAATAGCCATCTGTTATATTCCTCAATGCCATTACCACATTTAAAAGTTTTTTCTCAAAAGACAGTAATCAAGTCAACTTATTCACTAGCTTCTTTATTATACAGGTATGGTGAATTAGCATAATGAATTATGGTAACTTTTTTTTGCTCCCCCATTGTCTAGCATCTTCATGAGTAGCCTCTTTATCTTCTGTTTATTTGGTATGTTCCTAAAGGGGTGAATTAATTTTAGTGCTAACTTAAGGAAAACAGCATTGAATAACATGTTTGTTTAAAAATATCACTTAATCCAAGGAGATGTATAATCTGGGTTTATCTGTTGTATTTGTTATCTGTTTCACTGGTTTACTAAATTAGTGATGTTTGTTGAGGTCTGTTGCTTTAGAGATAAGAGTACTAGGTAACTTAATAAACTTAGTAATCACCTTTTTCATGGGTAAGTGTGGTATTTTACATTACTCTTTAAACCATTTCCATGTGACTATAGTTATTTCAAATAGTTAAGTTTTTAAGTGTTTTATATGCAAACAGAAACCAGTCAGGCTCATACCAAAGATATTTGGTTCAAAACTTGGACCGTATAACTAAAAGGAAGAATGTGGAGAATTCAGAAAGGGTTCAGAAGGAACCAAGAAATATCTCAACTGCTCTTTTAAAAGCAAGCAAAAACATTCTGAATTCCTAATATATTGTTATGTCTGGGATGAGAAATTGCATAATATACCTGTTGTTTTTTCTCTTATTTATTTTAAGCATTTAGATAGTACTTTTAAGCTTTGGCACATAAAATACTTCAAAGAATATTGTTCGAGGGTTTAAGTAGATTTGATAAACTGGGTCTCTTGAAAGGGAATGCTAAGGTGTAATAGTGGTTAAATGAGTAAAATCTCAGTATAAATAAATTCAGTCTCTTTTGATAATCATGTCTTTCAGTAGTCATTAAATAAACTTATATTTTGATTAAAAAAGCATTTATATAATGCTTTTATGTCATGTGTTTTTTGTAAGGTCAAAAGAAATAGACTGGCAACCTTATTTTACTACACGCATTGTAGATGATTTTGGCACACACCTACGAGTATTCAGAAAGGCTCAACAGAAGATAACAGAGAAAGATGATCAAGTAAAAGGTAATATCTTTATCCCCTTTGAAAATTCGGATTGTTAAATCTGTTTTTCTTTATTATTCTGTATGTCTTGAATTGTTCCTTCTTTGTCCAGGTACAGCAGAAGATCTTGTAGATACCTTCTTTGAAGTTGAAGTTGAAATGGAGAAGGACGTTTGCCGTGACCTAGTGTGCACATCTCCCAAAGATGAAGAAGGTTTTCTTTTCAGTTTAACTTTTTTGAGAACAGTAACTGTTCACATTGGTTGGAGACAAGTTAGCAGAATCAGTGAACAAATATAAGTGTAAAATCTAAGAGTGAAATTATTCTTACAGGACAGGCAGCATAGTAAAGACACTGCTACTATTCACTTTATTGTATTTTTTAACTCTTTAAAATAGTTTCCAGATTCTTTTTTCTCTTTTAAGGTCATCTTTAAAATTTAAAGATGGCAATTAAAGAGTACCTCTTTCGTCATCTTTTAAAATACAGCAAACTGAAACATTATATAATTATAAATTTACTTTTTTTGATCTATAGTAATTTATCTTCCCCTTGAATTTATTATTTCTATTTCAAGAGTACACCTGTTACCCTGAATATTTCCTAAGGGAATGATTATAATATTTCAAATGAAATTTATAGAGTTGAATGTACTTTTCTTTTTGAGAGGTTAGACCCGATAAGCTTTAGCTGAGGATGTTGTCTTTTCCTAGTTTTACAACGACTAGGAGTCTGTGCTACTTGGCACATTTTTCTGATTAGCTGTTTATTGCATTGGCCAAAAAGTTCGTTCTGACCCAGTAATTATATTCCCGGGAAGTGTCAGCATATGAACAATTCAGAAACGCATTTCTGGTTGTGGAAATTGTTTTCTTAGATTTTAAAAAATGTGCTCAGCTTTTTTATTTCTTTGCCTTCCTTTCCGCTTTTTCCCTTTTTCCTTCTTTCCTTTTTTATATTTATTGTGCAATTCAGTTCTTAACTGCTACTTCATTAGCACTAATATGAAATAACTAAATGTAAGAAATAGATATAATAATGTACAGTCCTTTTATGTAAATCAAGCCCTCCTCAATCAGTAAAATATTGGGTTGGCCAAAATGTTCGTTCGGGTTTTTCCATAATGTTACAGAAAAACCCAAACGAACATTTTGGCCAACCCAATAGAAGCGCATACTCTTCTTGTTATTACCTGCCAAGACAATGGAAGTTCTTTCCTGGAAAAATAGTTACAAGTGTATTTTTAAATGTGCAAATAACTTTTAAGTATGCAAAGATGTGTGGTAGAAGTGTAGAATACATGGTACAACTAAAACTTCTTGGGGAAAACACTTTTGTAATTGAAGTTTCTCAACAATTCAAAATGTGGGTTAGAATTGGGCAGAATAAAAAATATGTATTCGTTTGATTAATGAATAGTTGCTATTTGGAGAATAATAAAGGGATTTTTAGTGAATACTGATTACTAAGGTAATAAGCTGGTATAATCAGGCAACTGCTTATTTCTACCTTTATTTGTGTTTTATATCAAGAGTAGGTGGAGACTTCATATTTTCTAATGTTGTTATAGCTACTTCTTTTATTTCTAGGATTCCTAAGGGATTTGTGTGAGGTCTTATTATATTTATTGCTACCTCCTGGAGATTTCCAGAACAAGATCATGCGATACTTTGTCAGGGTAAGCCTAAGCTCATACAAAATACATGGCTGTAAAGAAACTTAGAGTAGTAATTATTAAAATTTTTGTCCCAGGACCTTGTTACGCTCTTAAAAATTATCGAGGACCCCAAAGAGCTTCTGTTTATGTGGGCTTTATCTATCAATATTTATTGTATTGTAAATTAAAACTAAGAAATTTTGGAACACAAATACACAGCCCACATTCCATTAATGGTATCATCACACCATCATGTTCCTTTTTGAAAATATCACTGTATGCTTGTCTCCCCCTACACCCCAGAGGTTCCTGGACAACACCTTGAAAACTGCCTGAGTTAGAGTTAGATACTTGGATTTTGGGTTATAACAAAGATATGTTTTAAATTTTCTTTAATATAGCTTCACCTATAAATTTACTTAAATTAGACTGACTAAAGTAACACTTCTGGATAGAAACTTTCAAAAAAACCTGGGTAGCTAAGATTCTGCTTCTTGTCATTGGAAAATAAGTTAAGTCAGATGAGAACAGTAGTCTTGGACTCATTTATTTCCTGGGTATAAACCTTTGGAGTAAAATTCTTTGTACACATGTAAAGGAATAACATTTTGGCTTTGGCTACTGGTTGTGATTGAGAAATGCTAGCTAATGCTAACATTAGCCCTTACCCTGGCTGAATGGGTAAAATTGAAGTTTCTAATTTTTCTAAAAATGAAAGCTTATGATCTCTTTAGTCTACCATTCTGCAGAACAGATACACCAATTCCTAAGGTGTCTGTTGTTATTTAATGCTTGTTTGTTATTATTTAAGCAGTATCAATTTCCTAATAGCTCTCTAACTTGAGTTCAGTGCACTTCTCAGGTAGGGTAATGGTACTGTGAAGTGAGAAGAAAATGCTTGATTTTGATGGGAAGAGTCTGCTAGATTATATATAGTGAAGACCAATCATTTGGGCTAGTCATTATCAAGGGAGGTGAATATCTGGCATGTCTATCACTAGATTCACACTTACCACTGAAGGAAGATACTGCTAATCAGTCATCATACTCATTCATGCTGATTATTTGGCAGCAGAGTCTTTGCCTGGTACTCCAGAGAGCCACTGCTAGGCAGTATCTCAGCAGCATTTCACATGGCTGGCCATGTCTTCCTTCTTGAAACTCTGTCTTTTCTTGGGTTCCACGTCATTACTGTCTTCTCTTTTTCTCCTCCTTCGGTCTCTTTTTTAGTCACCTCTATATGCTTTAATTCCTCTTCTTAACTTTTAAATATCCAAGTTGTTCAGTTCTTAGCCCTCTTCTTGCTCATCCATTCCTATGGCTTTAAACACCAGCCAAATGCTAATAAAAATTGATGTCTATAGGCCAGATTCCCTTCTGAGCTCTAGGCCCCTCTGACCAGCTGCCCACTAAAATCACTATTTGATTGATTCACAGCCCTTTTAAACTTTAAATGCCCAAGATGGAAATCTTATTCTTGCCTCCAGATCCTGTCTACCTTTTATAAGTCTTTTCTTCATCCCAGTAATAACTATCCAGGAAATGTTTTAAATCTCAAGTCCTTTTAAAAGGCTTACAATAAGACTGTGCATGATGTGGCTTTGTTTACCTCTCTGGCCTTCATGCCATGCCGTCACTATGTTCCAGCTACATTGGCTTCTCCAGAAGTGCCATTTCTCCCCACCATAGGACTGTCTCGTACTCTTTTTCATCTGCTTAGAATGATTCTCCTTCTTCTCTTGGCTAAGTTGTATTTGTCCCACATATCTCACTTCTCAGAAAGGCCTCCAATCTAAAAGCCCCCTCATAATTCCCTATTAGTGTAGGTAAGTACTGTTTTCCTTCATAACATTTACCATATTTTAAAATGACAATTTGGTTGTTGCATTTACTTGCTTGATGCCTCTTTCCCCCAGTAGAATCCTAAGTCCTATAAAGACGGGGACCATATTTTGTATTTATCATGATTATGTACTTAGTGGTTATCACAGTACCTGCCACATAGCACATACCCAATCAGAGAATTGGGTTTAATGCAAAAGGAAACCTATTTGTCCTTCTTGCTGGCTGTGGTGGACACGCTATTGCTGCTCCTTAAAGATTAAATTGACTTTTAGGAGACAGGAATGAAGATGAGTCTTGTTACATGGGGTTATAGTTTAAAATAAGTAGGACTGTTTAAAGAGCAAATATGTTTTGCCATAGATTGTTCTTTTAGACCAATATTTTATTTATTTTTGCTTGAGTCTAATTGAGTTGAGTATAATTGTTGGAGCACTGCAATCAGTTTGTTTTTCTTTTAACTTGATAGTTCTTTATCAGTTTTCTTTTGTTGATAATTAAATCTAGGTTTTCCCAAAAGACATTTTGTTCAGATTAAATAACAGTTTAGAGAGTTCTTAGTTCTTTCCTTTATATGATGGATCCTTTGTATGGATTGTACAGATCACAGTATTTGACTGAGATAATTGCTGTTTAATTGCTACTCCTTTCTTCCATTACCGTGTTTTATTGGTTTAGAGATTCATGGCCTCAATGACTCTATCTTTTGAGCCTTCATATTTGGCAGCTGGTGCTTGTCTTAAAGTATATGAAAATTATCTGGAAATTGCTACATATTTTGGAATATTTAGAGCTCTCACTAAAACCTGTAGAGGAATTGTTGAGTCATATGATTACATCTTAGACTAACCAAACCCTTTCATGAGGCAGATTAGGAGATCAGCGTAGTTTTCTGAGATATATTGACTGTTTGCATTAACTAATAAGAAGCACTAGATTTATTCAGAAATTTTGTCCACATGTTTTTTTCTCTCACTTTGAAAAGAAACTTTCAAAAAATACTTGTTTGTGAATTTTCTCCTTACAAAGTACATTTTAAAATGTGAGCTTCTGTGGTCAGATACATAATTTGAAGGAAGGGATTCTATAAATAAATATAATTTTTAAGAAGTTAGAGTTAAAGCTAACCTTGAAAGAATAAGCAATTTCTTCTACTTTGAGACTGTATGGTGTCTCAAAAGAGATTTCAGAAAGTTACTGGAGCCTCCATTAGTGCCTTTTGGAAATACGAATTCATCGTGGGGGAAACGTTGTCAAAAGACTTGTACAACTTACAAAAGTAGAATTTAAATAACGTATTTCTTTAAAGGAAAATAAAGTGAAGGCTACCTTCTATGAACTTACACCAGAAAATGGCACAGATAAATTAGAGATCTGGAAAGGAATAAGTAAATAAATTGGTCCTTTACTTAGAAAAGTGAAACATCCTGTTAAACTTGTAGCTATTTAGCCTCTCCAGTATTCATAAGAAATGATATTTCATAAATTTAGATTTCACAGGCATAAAGGACTGAAGAGTAATAACAGGTAAAAATATTGTCTTAGTAGAATCAGCATTAAATTCTTAGTTTCTTCATTTCCATCATTTAATATTTGTCAAATTCCATCCATGTTTAAGACAATGACCTTGAGAAGAAGAGGCTAAATATTTTTGAAGATAGATAAATCAATAGATTAACTAATCTCACTCATATACAAAAAGTTCCTGAAGAGCTGTAGTGTAGGAGAGAAGTAGAAGACACAAAATTACATAGAGAATGGTATGTGATAAATGGCTTAAATACAGGGCATTAGTGTATTTTAAACATATAAGTGAAAAAGTGTTCAGCTGGAATGATCAGGGTTTATTTAATTGGAAAATTAATTCTGGATTCAGTCCTTGAAGGAGAGGCAGAATCTTAATAGGTAGGAGCATAAACAGCTGCAAAGAATGGGAAGGTATATTCTAAAGAATGTTGAGTAATTGTTTTAACCTATGTTATTTTATTTTTATTATCTTCTATTAGGTAAATTTCAAACTCAGACAGGTATAGAGAATAATACAATAGACATTTATGTACCAACAACCCAGATTTAACCACTGTTAATATTTTGCTGTAGTTGCTCTGTCCCTCCCTTGAAGGCAATCACTATTCTAAGATTGGTATCTTTTCCTTTTCTTGTTTGTTTTTATACTTTTAATGTAGATGTAGGAATCCATAAACACTTTTAGTGCCATGTTTTGCCTTTTAAAAATGAGTATAAATGCTAACATATTAGAAGTATCCTTTTGCCTTTTTTCACTCAACTCTACTTATCATTGTGGCCATGTATCCAAGTTGATATAGGTGGCTTCATCTCATTTAAATGAGGTGTACTAGCTCACCTTTTTGTAAAATCATGTCATTTATGAAGTTTTACTTTTATATGTACCTTACCTTTCTTAAGTAACAGCATTGTGTTAGGAAATTTACTTTGTGCTATTGATTTGAGAAGTATATTAGATTAAGTTTGTTTTTGTGTTTTAAAATTTTTGTCCAGGAAATCCTTGCACGAGGAATTCTTCTTCCATTAATAAATCAACTCAGTGATCCTGATTATATTAATCAATATATCATATGGATGGTATGTACTTTGTAAAATTACAACTCTTGTTTTTAAAACAGTTTTTTAAAATGTACAAATATGATTTGGAGGTCAGGATGATTAAGCAATAATTTATTCAAGAAATTAAGTAAAAATACATCTAAAGATAATCTTTATATTTTCAGTATTTCTATTTGCTTATGTGTTGAATGTACCAGCCAAATTCTCTGTAAGAAAGTTTGTTGATAAGGTAATCTTCCTTACAATTTTGGTGCTGTTTCTACTTATTTAAATTTAAAAAAGGATATTTTATTGTCTGTGTGTATATAGATGATGAGTATTTTAAAAAACTATTTGATTTTAAATACAGCTGTGTTCTGAACTACTTAAATAGTATGTACTTTACATTTTATTCTAAATTTGTTTCTGTAAGTTGCTTAGTATGTCTATAAGATAACTCAGTTTTCTTATTCGTCAGATATATCAAAGGGTTAGTGGTTATTAAGTTTACTAGCTCTGATTTTTTTTTTCTGGTTATATGTGCTTTCAATAAATTCATGGCTGAGGAAGAGTGTAAATGGGCTATTACTGGGAATACGTTGATAGGTACTTCTAGGTCTTTGATTCATTTTTTTTGAATCTGAAATTTCTTCCCCACAGTGTCTTCTGTTAACTCAGTCTAGCTTTCCTAGGAAGGAACTACTTGATTGTTCTTTGTTTAACCATATCCATTATCAGACTTGCCATTTTTTATTGTTGTTCCTGTTGCAGTATTTGTCTCTCCCATCAGATGGTGGGTTACCTGCAGGCAGAAATTAATCTTACTATCTTTGTGTTCCTAGAGCCTTTCATGGAGGTCACAGAACTTGATTTTTTGTTTCCTTTGTCAGCTTCTTCAGAGTACTGCTAGGCTCTAAGAGCTTTAAAAATATGCATATCCGCTTAATTAAAATTTTAAACAATACATGTCCTTTGCTTAGGAATTCTACTCCTGAAATTTATTCTAAAGTGCTAATAAGCAAGTTTGCAACAATCCGATTTAAGGTCATTAATGACAGTGTTGCTAGTAATACTAAAAAATTGAAAGCAATTTAATTGTCCCACATAGAGGGATAATTTAGGCATATTGATACAATAAAATACTATGCCGCCATTATTATGGTAGTGTATCTTTATGAATATGAAAAGATATGTATATTTTTATGTGAAAACATAATTTAAAATGATGTATGTATAGATATCTAATCTTTTAAAAAATAAATATATAAGTAATTATATATTTATGAATGACTGTGATTCTGATAAGATGTATACTGACTGAAATATTAATAGAGAGGTAGGATCCTGAAAGTTTTAATTTTTCTCTTTTGTTTATATATTTCACTTTACTCACAAGGAGTATTGGTTATGTAACAAAATGATTTTTTAAGAAGTAGGAAACACAGGTCAAATTTAAAAACATTTAAGTAATAAAGCAAGAGTAAATGACATTAAAAAAAATTTTTTTGTAACACAAAAATGGATATTGTATACTTACCTTAAATAATCAGGGTACAGTACTGTATAACCTTACCTATAGTACAGAAAAGGATGCATGCTTACCAGAATGTTATAGTTATCTCTCACTCATGAGGTTAGGAATTATTTTTATTCCTATTTATATTTTTCTTCAGTTTTCAATTTTTCTTTTGCTAAGCTTATATTAAGTATATAATTAGTTATATGGGAAAAATGTTTTGGGGGGATTTAACACATACTCAAAAAAGAATTCAGACCATCAAATTTTTACTTGTTCTCCCCACAGTTGGGCTGGTACTATTATTGTGTATGATGGGTGGGTCTTTTTGTTATCTAATGAACAGGAATTGATCACTATTGTACTTAGCTATAAAATATCAGAAAATATGTTTAAAAGAGAAGAATATATCAATAAAGGATCTTTAGCCTACTTTGTTGTCTGGTTTGCACACTTTTGGCATTATTTGTGTGGAAAACCCTTTACATGTGTAGGTATTATAAAGATTAAAATTGGCTCAGTTCTTAAATGATATCTAATTGTATAGTTTATTTCTATTTGAAAGGAAAAGTTTAGAGCAGTGTAGTAGTAACATACATCTTATCTATGTAAAGTGTTCGTGTTACCCAACAATAGTTTAAAATTTTTAAGTCATTTCTAAAAACAGTGTGGACGGATTTGCATTATTCATCTCGAAATATATATTTTATTTCTTTTTAAGACAAACTAGTTAATGTTAAGTCCTATCTCTGACTGTGGAATAGAGTACCTAATTGGTTCATATTGTTACCACCCCCCCCAGAGCAGATAAGTGAACAGCTACTTAACTTGTTTCTTAATGTATTCTTAGAAAAATCAGGTCTTTAAAAACCTACTTCTTGTTGTATTATTGAAGTAAAATTTATACCAAGTGAGAGAAACTGCCAAGTAGTCCTACAAAGTTGTGTTATAATTTCGTACTTCCACTCGCACTGTTTGAGAGTTTGGTCTCTCCACATTCTGATAGACATTTGGCATTGTCATTTTCTTATGGTTAACTTGCACATCCTTGATGACTAATGATTTTGAGCATTTTTTCATGTGCTCATTGGCCTTTTTTTTTTTTTCCGTACCTCCAGACTTACACAAATCCCCAGTGCTTTGACTCCTTGTTTAGAATGGACAGTATCCCAAGTTGGCTACCTTTTCATAGCTCCCCTTACTGTTTCACTTAGCTTAAATTTTGTTGGTGGTCATACATTCCTTCACAACATCCTCAACTACCTTCCTGTCTCTCTCACTTTATTATTTGCTTGGTGAAACCACACTCTGGTTAAATCCAACTTAACCTTCTACTCCATTCCTATTCTTGAATAGCAAGTGGCTGGAGAAAAAAGATGAAATAACAGTTATTTATGTCATTACGGTGATTCTGTTAAATTTATGTCAGAGAATGCCACTCTTCTGTTTAAAACTCTCCAGTAACTATTCCATTCAGAGTGAAAGCCAAAATATTTACTAAACCCTACCATATTTGCCCTCCATTACCACTGATCTCCATTACTCTTCTACACTTCTTTAGTTTAGCTCTAGCCATCATGGCTTCCTTGCTATTATCAGACATTCTGAGCATGCTCTTTACTTTGTATTGTGCTATATATCTTACTTACTTTGTTAATAGTCTGTGACCCACAGGAATTTAAGTACCAAGAGTACAGAGATTTTCATTTTGCTTTGTTATAAACAGTGGGGATATAGAGGAAAGTTGTGCCTGGCCCATGGTAGGCACTCAAGATTCTGTTTTCACCTAAGCGAGTCTCCCTCCCATCTGTATTTTAAACTTTATTTTCAGATCCGTGATTCTAACTGCAACTATGAGGCCTTTATGAACATTATTAAATTGAGTGACAATATTGGAGAGCTAGAAGCAGTCCGAGATAAAGCAGCAGAAGAATTACAATATCTTCGATCTCTAGATACAGCTGGTGATGGTAAGTATTGATAATTTATTTAAGCATAAGAATGTTTTACTTCTTTAATGATTACTGTGTCTTCAAACAAAACTTTAATTTACCTAAATGTCATTTGATGCTATTAGTTGTTTTCACCTTAAGTAAATCTGACTTTTATTATGCTAATATGTGCTGAGACTAAAGCACGATAATTTTCTGAATATGAGACTCTTATTATTGCATTTATCTCTGAAGTAAAGATAATTGGCATGGTTTAATTTTAATTAAATAATTTCACTGTAAAGTTTCCAGTTTTTTCTTTTATTAAATAAAATAATTACTCTATTCATTGGTTATTATGTTAAATTATAGTAAATGTATGTTTAAAGTATTTCACAAGTAACACTGCCACTTTCTACCTCATAATCAATTTGTTTGTTTTTAGATATCAACACCATCAAAAATCAAATAAATAGCTTATTATTTGTAAAGAAAGTATGTGACTCAAGAATACAACGGTTGCAGTCAGGCAAGGTAAGTAAAGTACTTTTGAGTTAATATTTAGTTATAAATACTTTATATTCATTAAAACGTCTAGCAAATGACAAAAGGTAGAATATTAACCAGTGTAGCACTCTACAAAAGAACTAAGAATTTAGAAAAAAGTTTATCTTACACAATGTAGTGTAAGTATTTGTTAAAACAAGCTAAAGAGATTAAAATGCTGCATGAAAAATACTGAAGTAGTTAAAGATTTTATTTCTTGATTTATATATTTATCTACTCATGTATTATTTATTCAAAATACAACATTTATTATATTTTGTACACTGGGCACCTTTTTTTAGATGGACCTAACAGAAATCTCTCTCATGGAGCTTACATTTCCATAACATCTTACAGAAAAACCCGGACGAAGTTTTTGGCCAACCCAGTAGTTGCAGAATCAGAAAATTAACCAATATATAAATTGATGTATTATGTAAAAAATGTAAAAAATAAGTAAATGTGAAAAAAATCAGTAAAGCAAAGTATGGTGATAGAGAATGTCTGGGAATGTTTTAGATATATGCTGAGAGATTTGGTGACATTTGAGCAGAGAGAGATGTGAATAAGGAGAGGGTCCTGTGAATTTTTTTTTTTTTTTAAAGGAATCTTGCAGGCAAAGGTGAGAGCATGCAAAGGCCCTGGAATAGGAAAGTGCCTGGTGAGTTAGAGGAGGTCATTTTGTCTGGTATGGAATGCATGAAAAGGATTGTAGTAGTAGGAATGAAATTAGAGAGGAACCTTGGGGTTTACTGCCATAGTAAGATTTTAAAAAATTCTAATTGTGATAGGAATCCATTGGAGATTTGCCCTGGCAAGTGACATGATGTGACTTATGAGTTAAAATGATTACTTGGACTCTTTGTGATGAATAGATTGTGGTGGAGTGGTGGGAACAAGAATGGAAACAGATCACTTACAAGACTGTTGGCATTAGTTCAGTAAGAGATGTCTGTGGAGGTTCATGTGAGAAGTAATTAGAGACTAGATATAGTGCTAACAGGATTTGCTAATGGTTTAAATACAGGGTGAGAGAGGAAAAAAGGACTCAAGGATGATTCCAGAGTATTTTGGCCTGAGCAACTGTATGAATAGTGTTGTTGTTTACTAAAATGGATACAGCTGAGGGAGGAGGAAGTCTGGAAGAGAGAATCAAGTTTTGAATGTTTTAGTTTGAGATCCCGGTTTGACATTCAAGTACACATGCTAATTCGTAAACTCGAGTTCAAGGGAATGTTTAGTGATGGAACAAACTTTGAGAATCCTCAGGATTATCAGATGTTTATTTAAAGTTAAGAGACTGGATGAGGTTACCTAAAAGAATGAGTTTAAGTAAGAAGATATCAAGGATTTAGTCCTGAGGCCCTGCAGTTACTTAGTGTTTAAGACAAAGTGAAAGATCTAGCCAAAGAAACAGAGTGACTGGTGAGATTGAAGGAAAACCTGGGAGTGTGATATCCTAGAAGCCAAGTGTAGAAAATGTTTAAAGAAGTGAGAGATCAGGTATATCAAAGGCGACTAATAAGTTGAGTAAGATGAAGATTTAGAATTGACTATTGGGTTTGCCAGCAGGGGGATTATTGATGATCTGATGATAGCATTTTGGTGGAATAGTGGAGAGAAACCCTGACTGGAGTCAGTCCAGGAGAAAATGGGAAGAGGTGAATTAGAAACTGTGATTACAGGTAGCTGTTTGGAAGACTTTCATTGTAAAGGAGAAGCAGAGATTTGGGGCTTTAAAACGTAACAAAAACATTTTTTACTACATTTAGTTTTTAATGTAGTCACCTTTTTCACGCTGGTTTTCTATTGGAAATTTATTTGTGACTCTCTGGTCTTGTAATTTGCAGTGTACTTAAATTTCTTAAGGAATGGAAGACTTATTTTTAAAAATCTTGAGTTTAGTTTGCTAGTTTAATTATAACTTACATTACTTGAGGCCCACATTTGTCATTTATATGTGTGTGCGGGTGTATGTCTGTCTTTGTTTCAGTTAACTATATTTTAAAGTGAGTTTATACGTGCATGTAAATTCAGAATAGAAGAATAATATGGTTTCACTTGTTCTTACTGTTTCTTTATCTAGTTACCTTACCTAGATCTTAAGAGTTAATGATCCATACGCATCATTATTTAAAGTCTGTTTGCCTAAACACCTTCCGATATTGAATCCTTTTGAAATTTTGAAACCTTGTTTGGAAGCTTGTCAATTCTATTTCGAATATCAACCTTTACCTTTTTTAATAGCTCAAGTCATACAGTGTTTTCCTTTGGAAGAAAACTCACACTCTTCGCAGAGATGTAGTTTTTTAACCATGCTACTTATCTTAAAGTCTTAGGAGGTGCTTTATTCTTTTTATCAGAAATAAAGTGATAGTGAATACTCTTTTCCATTCCCTGTCTATAGAGGTGCTGCTGGACAGGAAAAAGAGGTGATAAAATCTGAGGAAGGAAGACTTAGGAGAAATCATGCGCTGGGACTAGATTGCTTTACCCCAGACATTTTAAGTTGGTAATCTGTTATTATTAAGTACTTATATGAAGGAGAGATACTAATTACAGAGAAAGCTTTTTTCTCCTTTTTTCAAAACATCTTCCTTTTCCTATGCCTAATTTAATATCTGCTCCTGAATAAGGCAGCCTATCTAACTTTCAGAAAACCTGTCTATCTTTTTTTAAAAATAGAGGATTGTGAGAGATGGATTTGGGAACGCAGAGAAGCTGGTGAAAATCATTCCTGGAAACACTATGGCTCTTTGTGGAAGGGGCAGCAGGTTTTGAGGACACTGACTCATTCTAACCAGCTTTGTCACCCCAGGCAACATTTCCGATCCTCAACTTTCTTATCTGTTGAGTGGGATTGGTAGTATTTATCCAATAGGATTGCTGTGGAGATTAATGAAGTAATGTGTATAATGCACCTAGCACAATGCTGGACATGTAGATTCTCTAAATTTGAACCTGTTAACAAATTTTTTTTTCACCCTATGTAGCTCTCTTGCTTTGAAGTATATGTAATTTACTGTTTAGGTAGACTGAAAAGAAATACACTTTCTATAAAGATTATAGAATTTTTACTCCGTTAGGAGCAGATTAACTCGGGAATATTTTCTGTTTTCCCAGTAGATAGACTTCAATCTGTACTTGAAAATATTGGGATTTGTTTATTCTTGAACATATTAAGGTGATCCAAATATCCCCTTTAGCTCCTAAAATGTTCATTTTTGTTTGGAATATACAGAGTTAGAGAATCCATGAAAATACATTTAGATTTATTTTTTTATTAGAAGAAATGAGTGCTTATCATACTTTTAATGTATATTTACTAAGCAGCTCTTAAAATAACTCTAGGAAATTCAGTGAGCTGATACTTTTTATTGGGCACCCACATGTACAAGAAGAGAAACCTTTATTTTTATTCCATTTTAACTTAAATTTTTACATCTATGTAAAGATCTTTAACCTAGTGAGTGAATAGATGAAATATTAATTTACATTAACTTTTATTTGTAGGAAATAAATACTGTGAAACTGGCAGCAAACTTTGGGAAACTTTGCACAGTCCCCCTGGACAGCATTCTTGTAGACAATGTTGCACTACAATTTTTTATGGGTAGGTAAATCCATTTTATAAAAATAATAGGGAGACGCAACAGGGAAGACATATGGGAACATAGGTTTATGTATGACTGATTCACTTTGTTATAAAGCAGAAACTAACACACCATTGTAAAGCAATTATACCCCAATAAAGATGTTAAAAAAAAAAAAAAAAAAAAAAAAAAAATAATATAACCTTGAAATTTTTAATAATTGTAAATATTGTTAAATTTTAAATACGTGGTATTAGGTGTGGCATATATATCTCTCTTCCACCCCTCAGTCTCTGAAATACTCCCTTTTCTTTGGAAACCAGAGATTTATTTTGTTGTCGAGCAAATAAATGCTTATTTTAACTCCAATGTGCATTTGCTAATCTGCTTTTAAATAAACCCCAGGAGATTCTACTATGAATTTAAATTTAAGTTATTTGAGAAAGAATACTTTATCAGGAATACTTGGTGTGTATAACCTGTGTATATCATTTTGGTGCATGAATGGGAGAGGGCTTTGTTTTTATGCCATTTTAATATATAAATATTTATTAATTTTATTAATATTACATCAAAATTGCTTTTATCTGGGGGACATTTCCAGCAAAACTCCCTGATTCTTCATTTCACGATCAAAAACAAATGCATGGCTTATTGAAGAGCCCAAACGTTATTTTTAATATTTATGATAATAGTAATATTGTGATTAATAATCTTTGTTGAGAATGGAAGCTGAATGTTGGTGAAGTAGTTTATTTCTGATGAAGGCTTCTCTGGCAGTTTTATCCCCTAGAGATATTTTAGTGAAAAATCAGATTTTTTAAAAAAAATACGTGTTTCCATTTGTTTTTTCTGCATAACTGGTCTTCTCAGCCTAACCAGTTTATGATATATATATTTTTTTAACCTCAAGCATTTTCTAAACATGTTCAAAATGTGGAGTTTTAAGTATTTGAAACTTTAATCCTTCTTAACTTGTCATACATCTGTATGCACCCAAAAATGTGTAACTTTAATATCTATGTTGTTATGGATTTTGGTAGATTACATGCAGCAAACTGGAGGTCAGGCACATCTCTTCTTCTGGATGACAGTGGAAGGATACCGGGTTACAGCCCAACAACAGCTAGAAGTTTTATCAAGTCGTCAGAAAGATGGAAGACATCAAACCAACCAAACCAAAGGTCTTTTAAGAGCAGCTGCTGTTGGAATTTATGAACAGTATTTATCAGAAAAGGTGAGAATATATTTTGATTACTGTTTTCTTATCTTCTCTGGCAGTATCATTAATAATGATTTTTGTAGTACTTGTAAATATCCATTATTCATGCTGCTATGCACAGCTGCCTTACATTGCCTTATTTAATCCTGGTAATAGTATTATTGTGTATTATCCTCATTTTATAGGTGAAGAAACTGATTCAGTTAGAAAATTGAATTAACTTGTCCAGGGTCATGCAGATACAAAGTGACAGTTAAAATTCAAGGTCACACACACTGTAGATAATAGGTAGAAAGTAAAAGGATGGAAAAAGGTAAACCGTGCAAACAGTAACTAAAATAGAGCTGGAGTGGCTACACCAATATTAGTGATAGATTTTAAGACAAAAAATTGTTACTAGAGAAACGAGGAACATTTTTTAATTGTAAAAGGGTCAGTTGATAAGGATGATAAAACAACAAAGCCCCCACGTAAATGAAGCACAAACTGACTGAATTGAGGGAGAAGTAGACAATTCAGCAATAACAGTTGGAGACTTCAATACTCACTCTCAAAAACTGATAAAACAATTATACAGAAAATGACCAAGGATATACAAGAATTGAACAGCCCTATAAACCCGTTAGAACTCTCCACATTCTCAGTGGCTTAACTCAACAAAGGTTTATTTCTCTCTCATGCCACAGTCCAACGAAAGTCAGTGAGGCAGGGTGAGGAGTGGAGAGCGAGAAGCAGTGAATAATAGGGTGACCCAGGCTTCCAGACTCCTTTATTCTTAAAGTACATTTACTTTAAAGTGACTTCCGGGGCTTCCCTGGTGGCGCAGTGGTTAAGAATCCTCCTGCCAATGCAGGGGACACGGGTTCGAGCCCTGGTCCAGGACGATCCCACACGCCTCGAAGCAACTAAGCCCGTGTGCAACAACTACTGAGCCTGAGCTCTAGAGCCCGCGAGCCACAACTACTGAAGCCCGCGCGCCTAGAGCCCCTGCTCCGCGACAACAGAAGCCATCGCAACGAGAAGCCCGCGTACCACAAAGAAGAGTAGCCCCTACTCGCCACAACTAGAGAAAGCCCGCATGCAGCAACGAAGACCCAATGCAGCCAAAAAGAAAAAAAAAAAGAAAACACGGTACATCAAAATTTATGGGATGCAATTAAAGAAGTGCTTACAGGGAGATGTGTAGCCTTAAATGCCTAATGAGAAAGAAGAAAGATCTCAAATCAACATTCTACGTTTTCACCTTAAAAATCTAGAAAAAGAAAAGCAAGACAAACCCAAGCAAACAGAAGGAAGGAAATAAAATAGTAAAGATCAAAATGGAAATCAGTGAAATAGAAAACAGAAAAAACAATAGTGAAAAATCAGTACGACCAAAAGTTGGGAAAAGAGCAACAAAATTGACAGACCTTTAGCTAGATTGGCCCGGAAAAAAGATACAGATCACCAAAATCATGAATGAAAGAGGAGGCATCACTGCCAACTCTATAGAAATTAAAGGGCCTATAAGGAAATATTACAAACAACTTTATGACAACAAATTTGACAACTTAGATGAAATGGACAAATTCCTGGAGAGACACTAATTGCCAAACTGACTTAAGAAGAAACAGAAAATATAGTAAATAAATTTAATTAATAATTAAAAAAAATAATTAATAAAATAATTAAATAATTAAAAAAAAAAGCCCAGGCCTAGCTGGTTTCACTAGGTATGAATTCTGTCATACATTTCAAGAAGAAATAATACCAATACTTCACAAACTCTTCCAGAAAATAGAGAAAAAATAAAACATTTCCCAGCTCATTTTATGAGTTGTGTCATTCTCATATCAAAGTCAGACAAAGACATCATTTAGAAAACTACAGACTAATATCCCTCATGAATATGGACACAAAAATCCTCAAGATTCAAGGTTACTCACACTCCAGTACTTTTAATGGCTATGCTATAATAACCTTTTAATTTATACTTAACACAAAAATTGTATTTGAATTTTAAGTATGAATGTTACTTGGAAACTGCTTATTTGTGCATTTGCTTACATTTTTGCCTTATGAAATATACCCTACTTAAAAGAGTACACAGTTTTAAGAATAATAGTAGAGCAAACACCTTTATACCCCATCCAGCTTTAGAAATAGAACATTCATTATAGTTTTAAAGATCCCTATATATTCTTTACCTGTCCTTGCTTCCTGATGAAGCCCATTTTCTGTAATTATTCACTTGCTTTCCCATACAGTTTTATTATACCTGTATGTTCTGAACAATATTATTGCTTCAGCTTTCTGAGATTTTGACATTACCAAAATGTCAGGAGAAAACTTTAGACACGTGCCTTCCAGATGGCTATCATTGTTGCCAGTCATAGTAAAGATGCCAACAATGGCCTGCGGTAAATCATATTTTCAAAGAATGGGACACGAATAATGTCCTCTCATTTGAAAATGCATCAAGAATGAGTATGGTGAAATAAATTAACGTAAACAGAAATTTATATGCTTTCTCTAAAACTATTGAATGATTTTTGGAGGGACTAAAATAAACCTTGAAATGGATGGACTGAACTGAGTTTTTTATGTGTAGGCTGTAACAAAAACTCATATAATGAAAAAAATGACTCACTTTTTGGAACTAAGGCTGTTGAGAACTCAGATATCACCAGAAGGGAACAGCTAGCTTAAAGAGGATTTTCTCACTTTCTTTACTAAAACTATAATTTATTTGGAATGCACCTTTACCACATTTAAATGATCTGTGTGTTTTAAAACCATTTTCCTTGAAAAGGAGAGGTTTAACTTATGACATTCATTATGCTTCGAAGTACTTAAAAATGGGCATTTTAGACATGGGTAGCCTGTATGATGAATTCATAGATGCAAAGGACCTGATAGACAAACAGCTGGTCTATGAAACAAATCTGGAGATACAAATCCCTACAGGTCTAAAAACCTGCTGTTTTTAGTGAGTAAAATCCCATTATTCTTTGCCTAAATGGTTTTATTGAAGGGATATTTACTTGATGTCATGACATTGCACTGGTTAGAGAAATAAGTGTGATATATAGCCTTAAGAGCAGAGCTGAAAGTCATAGTGAATTTTATTTTATAGTTGATTGTACTTAGTTATACCACTGCATAAAATAATATCCTGAAGGCTGCAGGCAGATCAGAGAAGTATCGTTTAAAAGGGCAACACAAAAATACCCTACAAGATCATGGAATAAAAAGAAAAGTAATTGTTTACTTTTTATTAAAAAGTCTTACATTTTTATATTTTAAGAATATATAATATAGCACCTACAATATTTAAATTTAAAAGTAAAAAGTTTAAAATATGTTAAAATAAGTTGCTGTATCAGAGTACAGAAACATTAAGTATATTAATCTCAGACATTTTTTTGATTAGTCCAATTAATTACTAATTGCCACTGTTAACTAGTCCTTTTGTTTTGTTTAAATAACTACATTTGTGTAACAGAAGAGTAAAGAATACAGATTAATAGATAATTTTGGAAAAACACCCATTTTTGTATTTTTATGTTAAAGAAGTAACATATGTATAAGTATTTCTTCCATATTACTTTTTTTGAAAGGTGGGCTCTCTGAAAGTTTTGGTCACCCTCTTCCAAGGATGAGGCTTAATCCAATTCTGTATTCCAGAGATTATAGAAAAAATTAAACTAGATAAATAGATAATGTTATTATTTTCAAATTTTTCTCTTATTTCCTAGAAACTGAGTTTTACTGAGCTTAGAGGGCAAATGAAAGGACAAAACTAACTTAAATCTTGTTCGTCTCTGATCTTTGTCACATAGTTGAAGTTGTTTAGTTCTCTTGTTCTTAGTTCGGGGGAAACAAAAAAACACCACACTCGTGGGCTTCCCTGGTGGCGCAGTGGTTGAGAGTCCACCTGCCGATGCAGCGGACACGGGTTCGTGCCCCGGTCCGGGAAGATCCCACATGCCACAGAGCTGCTGGGCCCGTGAGCCATGGCCGCTGAGCCTGCGCGTCCGGAGCCTGTGCTCCGCGACGGGAGAGGCCACAGCAGTGAGGGGCCCGCATACCGCAAAAAAACCCACAAAACACCACACTCGTACACAAACAAATAGTAGGTAAGTATCCTTCTCTTCCTCCTCCAAAAAAACCCCACACAAACCAAAAAACAACCACCACACAACCTACTTGGGTTTACTACCAGGAGTGTTGAATTAACAAGGGAGCATTAGAAGTTGTGTAGCCGTTTGCCTCCTGTTTACTTATTTGAAAGAAAACTAAAAAAAAAAATTTTGTTTGAGTGTAGTTGATATACAGTGTTGTGTTAATTTCTGCTATACAGCAAAGTGATTCAGTTATACATATACACATTCTTTTTCATATTCTTTTCCATTATGGTTTAGCACAGGATATTGAATATGGTTCCCTGTGGTATACAGTAGGACTTTGTTGTTTATCATTCTATATATAATAGCTTGCATCTGCTAATGCCAAACTTCCAATCCATCCCTCCCCCACCCCCCCTCCCCTTTGGCAATCACAAGTCTGTTCACTACGTCTGTGAGTCTGTTTCTGTTTTGTTGATAAGTTCATTTGTGTCATATTTTAGCTTCTGCATATTAAGTGATATCATATGGTATTTGTCTTTCTCTTTCTGACTTAACTTCACTTAGTACGATAGTCTCTGGATTTATCCACATTGCTGCAAATGGCATGTTTCATTCTTTTTTGTGGCCAAGTAGTATTCCATTGTATATATTTATCACATCTTTATCAATTCATCTGTCGTTGGACATTGAGGTTGTTTCCATGTCTTAGCTATTGTGAATAGTGCTGCTTTGAACATGGGGTGCATGTATCTTTTAAAATTATAGTTTTGTCTGTATATATACCCAGGTTACTTACTTACTTTTACTTTTTTTTCTTTTCTTGATATATCTTCTTTTCTGTTCCTTAGATAGTCTATTAGCATAGAGAAATCCTTGAACAATGCATTCTTTTGGTACTTTCTCTAAAAGTTACCATCCTTGTTGCTCATTTATTCTCTAGAGCCTTCAGAACTAAAAATACAAAAGTTGACATGCCAAAGATGACCATATTTCTAGCTTCTCAGCGTTATTTTCTTTCAGTAAGTTTTCACACTGAACATGATATTTTATATTTCTGTGTAGTATCTGTCACATTATGCACCTTGAGATGGAAATTGTTGGAACAAATTAACTTTTCAGATTTTTTCCATCCTGTATCATGTGGGAACTTTGCTGCAGTATTATAAAACCAAATTAAGATAAGCATAGTCTCTTTTAGATGCCATTCAAAAGGATTGTTTCTAACGTTAAATGATAAATAACAAATGGATTATTCTTTTGGTATTTTATTAAATACACATCTAGGACTACTGAGTGCTCAACACTAACTCCTAATGACAGAGTTTCCTATGTGCTAGACACATATGCCTTACGTAAATCTCTTTTCATCCTCATAATAACCATATGTGGTATTTACCACCATTTTGCAGATTAAGTGAAGCCTAGTGAGAGGTAAGTTGCTCGGCAAAAGTCAAGATTTAAATCCATGTTTGTCGAACGTCGACTGTGTAGTACCTGATGACAAGAAGGTTCTAGCTCTTATTTCAGCCTTTAATCATCAGGGTGTCATTTACAAACCAAGGATTTTCTGGCATTTAGTTTCAATAATATGATTCCATTATTCTCCTACTATTAAGGCTTAACTTGTATATAGAAAATCCAAAGATCAATACTACTGTTATTTTTCTCTGTCAGGCATCTCCAAGAGTTACTGTTGATGATTATTTGGTAGCAAAATTAGCAGATACTTTGAATCATGAAGATCCAACTCCTGAAATCTTTGATGACATTCAAAGGAAGGTATTATGTACAACATTTATCATTATATCTTTCTCGAAAACAATGTATATTTCTATATGCATGTAATTTGTTTATAAAAGGTTATTGAAGCATTAAGAAAGTACGGTGATAACTAAAAAGATGAGTTATGGTAATAATATCAGTACTTCACAATTACAAAAAAGGTAGGCCAGTTTTTCTTTGTTTATTTAATTGACAAATGAGGAAAATCCTTAGCTGGGTTGTTTAATTTGAATCTGACTGCAGGGCCAGATATAGATTCTAGAATTTTATGAATTGATGATGTATAAATAACATGATTCATTTATTTGAATATGTGTCTTGAGCCTTTATGTGTACTTGTTTCTTAGAGAGTACTACTTTCTGGAACATTTTATGTAACCTGCTGTCGTGTGACTTGTGTTGCAGTAGGACCTGTTTCAGTACAATTTGGGTGCTGGAGGGACCAGAAAAAAATTATTGGTTGTGACATAGTCTTATTACTGACATCTTGTTAATATGGAACCTGTAATTTATTACAGTAAGACCTCTATCTAGCTTTCGTTGAAATCTTATTAGTGGAAATCACTGCATTATCTGCATTAATGATTGAATATCTTGATTTATTTCAATAAGGTATATGAATTGATGCTACGAGATGAAAGATTTTATCCTTCCTTCAGGCAGAATGCACTTTATGTGCGCATGTTAGCCGAGCTGGATATGTTAAAAGATCCTAGTTTCAGAGGATCAGATGATGGTGATGGAGGTAAGGTGGCACACGTTGTACATTTATGTGTATATGTATTTTCCTGTATATATTCTGCTTACCGAAAAAAGTCCTTTCAAATAAGATAAAAAATGTTTTTGAAACCCAAATATAAATTGTAGTATATTTAAAAATCTGTAATTAAATGACAGTTTACTTACTATACTAAATTAAAATGTTAAAATTTAATAACAAATTTGAATGTAACTGTTGAAAATAGAATTCTTAAAGAAGCATGTTTTCTTGAGTTGTGTCACCCCAATGTTTTTATGGTAGTTTCCCTTTTGTTTATAAGTAATAATAGTCATGACTAGCAATAGGATTATTGAGAAGATTAAATGAAATAACAAGTGATGAATCTGAGAATATACCATAAACTATAAAACATAAAAATACAGTTTTTTCCCTCTTTAACTGTACCCTTTTCCAAATCCTGCCCAGTATAAGCTGGGAGAAGCTATAAGAGTCATTTATTCCAATCGTTCAGTTTTTTTCTATCTACATGTTATAGTAAAGAAAGCAGACTTTGTCATAATACTTAGATTTTAATCCTTTTCTTATTGCCTGTGTGATGTGGGCCAAACAATTTCTTTAAGCCTCTTTCTCAGCTGTAAATCTGGAATAATATTCTTCTCATAATAATATCTTACCTCAGAGTTGTCATATTTTAATGGAATTCTGTATATAAAAATGAAATATAAACTAAAACGCAAATATAAGTTTTTATTAGCAGTAAATAATTTGTTATTTAAGAATAGTGGGAGAGGCAGCACTTAGAGTACAGTTTGCAGATTTTAGACCTGATGACCATTTTACTTGTGATTCAGTTCAGAAGTACTTATTAAACTCTAATTAAATATCTAGTATTTGATAAACTTTCCAGCAAATAAGCAATGTAAATACAAAGTAAATGGGAAAGATTGGACTAAGGAATTTTTTTTTTTTTTTTTTGCGGTACGCGGGCCTCTCACTGCTGTGGCCTCTCCCGTTGCGGAGCACAGGCTCCGGACGCGCAGGCTCAGCGGCCATGGCTCACTGGGCCCAGCCGCTCCACGGCATGTGGGATCTTCCCGGACCGGGGCACGAACCCGTGTCCCCTGCGTCGGCAGGCGGACTCTCAACCACTGCGCCACCAGAGAAGCCCTGGACTAAGGAATTATTTTAAGAGAGTGCTTTAATTATGCTTATTTACTTATGAATAGATTTTATGGACAGGACCACTTGAAGTTGGAGATATAATAGATGTATTAGATAGTGAGCACTGCTTTAAAAAATACCTCTATTATGGAAGCTTTCCAGCCTCCCGTGTTCTCTACCTATCCTCCCCACTCCCTAGTCTATATTAGTGAGATTTTACTGTTTATTTTTAAATTTTTTTCTATATATTTTTTTAACATCTTTGTTAGAGTATAATTGCTTTACAATGGTGTGTTAATTTCTGCTTTATAACAAAGTGAATCAGCTATACATATACATATATCCCCATATCTCTTCCCTTTTGCATCTCCCTCCCAGCCTCCCTATCCCACCCCTCTAGATGGTCACAAAGCACCAAGCTGACCTCCTTGTGCTATACGGCTTCTTCCCACTAGCTATCAGTTTTACATTTGGTAGTGTATATATGTACATGCCACTCTCTCATTTTGTCCCAGCTTTCCCTTCCCCCTCCCCGTGTCCTCAAGTCCATTCTCTAGTAGGTCTGTGTCTTTATTCCTGTCCGGCCCCTTCATGACCAATTTTTTTTTGTTTGTTTTTAGAATCCATATATATGTGTAAGCATATGGTATTTGCTTTTCTCTTTCTGACTTACTTGACTCTGTATGACAGACTCTAGGTCCATCCACCTCACTACAAATAACTCAATTTCGTGTCTTTTTATGGCTGAGTAATATTCCATTGTATATATGTGTCACATCTTTTTTATCCATTCATCTGTTGATGGACACTGAGGTTGCTTCCATGTCCTGGCTATTGTAAATAAGGCTGCAATGAACATTGTGGTACATGACTATTTTTGAATTACGGTTTTCTCAGGGTATATGCCCAGTACTGGGATTGCTGGGTTGTATGGTAGTTCTAATTTTAGTTTTTTAAGGAAACTCCATACCGTGCCCCATAGTGCCTGTTATCAATTTACATTCCCATCAATAGTGCAAGAAGGCTCCCTTTTCTCCACACCCTCTTGCATCTCCCTCCCATCCTCCCTATCCCACCCCTCTAGGTGGACACAAAGCACCGAGCTGATTTTCCTGCACTATGTGGCTGATTCCCACTGACTATCTGTTTTACATTTGGTAGTGTATATATGTCCATGCCACTCTCTCACTTCGTCCCAGCTTCCCTTTCCCCTACCCTGTGTCCTCAAGTCCATTCTCTACGTCTGCGTCTTTATTCCTGTCCTGCCCCTAGGTTCTTCAGAACAATTTTTTTTTTTTTAGATTCCATATATATGTGTTAGCATATGGTATTTGTTTTTTTCTTTCTGACTTACTTCACTCTGTATGACAGACTCTAGTCCATCCACCTCACTACAAATAACTCAATTTCGTTTCTTTTTATAGCTGAGTAATATTCCATTGTATATATGTGCCATATCTTCTTTATCCATTCATCTGTTGATGGACAATTATGTTGCTTCCATGTCCTGGCTATTGTAAATAGAGCTGCAATGAACATTGTGGTACATGACGCTTTTTGAATTATGGTTTTCTCAGGGTATATGCCCAGTACTGGGATTGCTGGGTCATATGGTAGTTCTATTTGTAGTTTTTTAAGGAACCTCCATACTGTTCTGCATAGTGGCTGTATCAATTTACATTCCCACGAACAGTGCAAGAGGGTTCCCATTTCTCCACACCCTCTCCAGCAAGATTTTACTTTTTAAATAATCTAAGAAATCTAGTTACAGAAGTTTCCATGTTGTAATAACTTTTATATTGATTGTTGATCTAATATCTTGGTTATTTGTAAAATTGGGATAATATTTTATTAACTGGATTTGATTGCATAATTGAGGAAGTGTTTTTTTTTAAGAGCACTTCTGTGGGAGATGAATAGTAAAATTCAGTGTACCTCAAGTATGTTATATAGTATATCTATTTACTGTCTCTTGAAAAATCTTTTGCATAGCTGCTATGAAATTTGCAGTAGGAACTCTACTTCCAGAAAGGACTATTTAAAATGTTTTTATTGTTGATTTTGTCTACTTTAGAAGTTTCCTTAGTATTGTAAAACAGATTTGCTATCTGACCCAGGATGAAAGAGGATAAATTGAATCATAATCAGCTAATATATGAGTGTCTAAATATTATATAATGATGACAGTAACAATATATTCTCTGGGAGTAGGTTTTGATCCTATAGTGTAAGAACTTCAAATTCTTCTAAATTGACTTTTAGCTTCCATTTATATTTGTCTTGTATGCAACTAATGGAAGCAAATTATTTATGTTGTCTCAAACTTCTCAAAACCTCATACTTATTTAAAACACAGAGTAGCTTAAAAGTTTTTTTTCTGCAACTAGTTTTGATCTGAAGTAAATGTACTTCTATTATATATCAGTCATTGAGTAGTCCCTCACACCAGAATCATTGATTGTAGTTTGGAATTAGTGTATATATATATCTCTTTCGTCTTTCTAGGACATTGCTTTTTAACATTCTGTGTCGTAATTGATGAGCTTTTATATATTTTATAACTGAGAAATTGCCTAACCCTTTTTTGAAATGATTTGAAAAAGTATGTGGAATGATGGGTAAAATATGAAACATTATTATTAAAAATGGCAGTTAGGTATATTATCTTTGTCAGTGTTTAGGTTTTAGGCACTTGTGACAACTTTTTCAAATAGTGATGCTTATGATTTTCTTGTCTTTATAAGACTGTTTAATTAAAAATAGGCCTTTGTTAAATCTTCTGGTTATAAATTCATTGTCTGACTTTTCAAATTAAGCTTCCTGGCACTTTGTGTATTTTTTAAAGTCCTGAAGTTTTGGCTACTTTTTAGACATTTTGAAATAATTACCTAATCTAGTGTTTAATATGTAGCTGATTTTAAGAAAATGCAGCCTAAACTGAGCACAGAATTAGTGGGTCAAATCTTACCATGTGTAATAGTATTTGCTGGTGGTTTTTCTTTGCTGTGGAAGAAATTTCATTCCTATTTAACTAGACTTCTGTAGGTAGGTAGGTAGGTGGCTGGATGGCGTGCTAACCCATGCTCTCTGTCCTCCTCTCCTCCCCTTTTTTCCTTTTCTCTTTCTTTGTTCGTAATTGCCTTCTTTAGTTAGTTCAGCTTTAAATTATTTTAAGAGTATTTTTTCCTACATACTTTCACAGCCTTTTAAAAATATTTAAATTGTGCTGTTTTAAATTTTAATTTCAGTCACGTTTTTCTCATCATGTCAAACAATAGTTTCTTTTGTTTTCTAATATTAATAACCAGTTATTAAAGTTTTGATTAAATGTGGACCTAGATTGGCTTTAGACTCTATTTCTGGATCTTATTATTGATCAAGAAAGTAAACTATGCCTTGTTTTGCTCCTAGTTTCTCTTTTAATTTGACATGTCTTTGGTGGGAAGACTTAAGAGGTGGGCAGACCACAGAAGGAGGTAGGAGGCATATAATTGAATAAGGAGGTTAGAGAACTGTTTGTTTACTCATTTTAATTTTCACCTTGCTGTTAACCAAGGGGTAATCCTAGGTGGGATTTCCTATTTTTGTGACCAAAGTTTTGAGGAACCGAGAAGTGTTCTTGGGCATTTAGAGTTGTTTAAGTTGGAAAGCAACACCAACTGCCTATTTCAAGAGTAATAGAAATTTCCTTTGAAGGCCCATCTAGAGATCCAAATTATAAATAATCTCTTAAGGGCTACAAGCCATACATTAACTTTAAACTGTTTATGAATATTGCTTTACCATATATTCATTTGTGTTTTTAACAGAGGGATATCTTAATTGGTAACCTAATTTGCTCAGATATAGACTAAAATTCTGAGGGAAAGATGTTAATTTTAATAATTCACTTAGTCTCTAACGTTAATTTTTAAAAATAATTTTAGTTGCTTTTTAATTAAATGACATTACACATGGGATTTTATGTATCTTTTGTTCTATTAATTGTATATTCATTTAAGAATCTAGATTTTGAATATTTTTGATCCAGATCAACCAAGAATAAGTAGACTTTATAGATATATTAAAAGTCAATCTATTTATCCTTCATATTAAAGAATAATTTTATTTGTAATATTAATCCAGTGGGACAGAAATAGCAAAATACCTCTGACATTTCCTAGTGGACTTCACTCTGCAGGTTTTACCTCATATCTACATTGTATTAGACAACTTAATATGATACTGTGAGAATAAAATATATAATAATTGCTTTCCTGTACATAAATACCTTTTTTTGGGGGGGGGGAGCAACTTAGGTACATAACTATTTTCACTGAAATATCTGGCTTGGAAAACAATGGGAATAGGTGTTTGGGAATAGTGTACCACAATTTACTGTTTTGTTATATCTTGGCTTGTGTGACTTTTGTTCTTGGTGTTTGAACCTTAGATAGATAAAGCAGTTTCAAAAGTTTTTTACTGTATACTAAGTTGAATTTCCCTTCTCACAGAATCTTTTAATGGGTCTCCTACAGGAAGCATAAATTTGGTAAGTACTGTTATGAGTACTTTAATTAATAAAGTGGACTGAAAACAATGTGAAAGACTGAGCCTTAACATATGTAAATAAATGATTTATTAGAAGTCCCCAAGTCATCCTTTGTAAGAAGTTGTTACGCTTTTAAAGAAATATTGAATTCACAAATAAGGGATCTGTTAATTAGAACTTAAAAATGACATGAAATTTTTTTTCATTTTAAAAAATGTGCTTAAGCCACACCTGAATGATTTAGTTGCAGGTGATAAAAAATGATTTTATTATTTTCAACCCCAGTATTTAATGTTTGAAAATGACTCTGATCAGTGCTATGATGGGCAGTAAATTTGTGACATACAAATGTTTACACTGGAATTAGTTTTTTCTTCTTGTATTTAGAAAAGAAATATAAAATTAGTTGGGATATCTGAAAACTTAAAAGATATTTCTTTAAAGTCTACACTATAAAAGATTCAAGTTATTGTAAAAAAAACCCTTTTTTTAAGCTTAGAGGGTTTTACAAGAATTAAGCAACTGTATTCTATGATTACAGGTTTAAGAATGACATGTTTTTAGCATATAAACTGTCATTGACATTTCATATATTCAAGGTGAAGTGTGAAACAATGAACATTTCAGTTCTTTTATATATCCATCCTTGCCATTGAATACCTTATTTCATAAAATGCTGCTGGAAAGAAATATTAGTGTTCTGTGAAAGTTTCAGTCCAGAATTTGTGGGGGATGGGCGGAGATTGTTTGCTTTGTTTTTCCTTCTACCTACAACACATTTTCTTTCAAACTTTTTGTGATAGCTAAATAGTTTAGAGGTCCATTGTCTTATGTTCCTCACTACTACATTTATTTCTAAAATTATTGTATAAATGTTCTATTATTGTGCAACGTATAACCTTTAACAAAACACTAAAGCAAATCAGCCATAGCGTTATGTCATATATTTAGTAACATTTTAAATGTTTTCCTAAATTATTTGGTATCATTACCATTTACTTCTCATATTCCACAGAGTTATAATGAAAAGGAATAGGTCCTAGAGAATGAAGAGTGTTAGCAATATAATGCCCATTATATAGAAAGTTTCCAAATGTGATGAAACTTTTCCTTGGTTTGAAATTTTTTAATATTCACCTTTGTAGTGCTTGTACAAGTGTTTGAACACTAGTAAAAAATATTTTTTTCTTCATTCCCTATTGGGAATAAATGCTTTTTTGTAAAAGAGATCCCTTTTATCACATAGTGATATAAACCAGAACAGTGTGGATTGAAAAAGGTCACACTTGAGGTCAGTGACTTACAGTTTTTTGGTTTTCACATCTGTTAAATCTAAGCTTTTAAGTAGCTAGACTGTTTTCAATTCTATTTTTTTAATACATAGATTTTAATGAATAGCTGCATTTTAAAAAATAGTTTAAGATTATAAAGAATTGTTTTAAAAACCATCAGATATTTTTCATGTTTGATGAAGATAACATTTATTAATTGTATTAAAATTATAAACTAGATCATAATAGTTTATTCCAGTATACTAAGCAAAGAAAATATTTAATGTCGTGGTTTACTCATTTTGTGATTGAAACTGACACATAAATTATAAACATTTTTAGAAGTGCCATTGTAGTTGTGTTTGCTCAATTGATTATCATAGTAAATTAGAATTTTTGGTTTTTATCTTAGCATAGTGTTAAAAAAAAAAGCACTTTTTTTTTTTTTTTGGTAAGGAATTCAAGAATCTTAACCCAAGAATTACTTTACAAACTGATTTTATTTCAGGACAGCATTAATGCACTTGTTTTGAAATCACAGTTTTCTATGACTAATCAATACTTATAGTTCTAAATCACAATGTAGTTCTGTAGTTATTATTTCACCAGTTGTAACTTTATGTAGTCTAGTTGATAGTTACATATGCATTGTAACTGTGACTAATGGTTAAGAGATATCTCATTGGATTTTTTAAATCATATTTAATGAAAATAATATTACTTGCATATTTTAAATGTGCTAAAAAGACACTTATATATTATACAGAGTTTTTCAACAATTTCTGGGTTGCATAGTATATAAGATGCTAACGTGTTTAAAGTAATAAGTAAGCGGCATTTAGCTTTTTAAATGTTACCTGCAAGGGAAGATTACCAATAATAATGATGATTTTTTTGAAAAAGGTGATTGTTTTATATTCTTGGTGCTAGCTTGTAATTAGAAGAAGATTACAGTAGATAACAATCTTAAATTTTGTAGAATATTCCATTTCCTCTGGGGCTTCTATCTTTCATGTAAAAATAATACTAAAACAAAAGTTGTGCTGTTTCTGTCAAAATGTTTTATTGTAGGTCAGGTGAGCACTTAAAAAAATAAGTGCATTCTATATCTCTTCAAAGTATTTTCATTCACTTTATATCCTGATAGAATTGTAGAACAGGTATTACACCATTATAACATTGGGAAAACTGAGAAACAGGAAAGACTAGTTGATATGGCTAAAGTCTCTTAAGGTATCAGTGGTGAAGCCTGGACTAGACCTAATTTAATTGAATGGTTCTCCCACTTGATTTGTGGTTAATCTGTATGGAATTATCAAATTTTGCTTCTCCTGATGATCAGTCTTTAGTAGGTAGAATTTTGGCTTTCTTCTTAGACTGTAATTGTTTAATTTAAATGGCTTTGTGTCATATGCATGGCTTCATTTAAGTCATTTAGATGACTCTTAGTAATAACTGGTAATATCACATTAATACTCCAAAGTTCATTCAATCCTGTGGTTTTCTAAGTGTAAAATATGTCTGAATCATATAATGTCTGTGTGTTATAGGTCCCCAAGACCACTCCTATGTTTATTGATTTACTAAGAGGACTCACAGGTCCCGGCATAGTCATACTCATGGCTAGAATTTATTACAGCAAAAGGATATAAAGCAAAATCAAGAAAGGGAAAAGGTGCATGGGGCAAAGTGCAGAGAAAACCAGGCACAAGTTTCCAAGAATCCTCTTCCATGGAAGTCACATAGGACAGACTTAATTTCACCAGCAGTGAATATGACAACATGTGTGAAATGTTGCCACCAGGAAGGCTCATCTGATACTAAGTGCCCAGGGTTTTTATTGGAGGTGGATCACACAGACACCCTCTGCCTAGCATATACTAAAATGACTCCCAGAAGGAAAGCAGGTATTCAGCATAAACCACATTGTTTGTACAGATAGTTACGTAGAGTGAGCCACTCTTAGCAGTTAGGGAATGGAGGGAACTTTTTCTAAATCTGACTTCCCAGATATTGTCCAAGGGCCAACCTTGAAAGCAGTCCTTTCTAACGAGAGCAACTTCAAGTCTGTTGTGTTAATTCTTTTCCATACAGTCTGCCTTCATTATATGCGTTATGTTCCCTTCTTTGTATGTGTGGGTGTATGGATATGTAGCAAAAAAGTTTTAAGTTTAGAGCTAAAGTCCATAGTTACAAAAGATTTATTCTGAATCGATCAGTAATACTTTTTGTTTATGGAATAATTTTTGAAAATTATTTAAAATATCTTAAACTGTGGATTCACTTCATTTAGTGAGTAATCATAATAATGGCTAACATTTTTTATGTTAGGCAGTTTTCTAAATGTTTTACATGTCTTTTCCTTTAGTCCTCACATAACCCTTTGATGTAGGTACGATTGTTCTCATTTTATAGATAAGGAATCTAAATTAACTAAAACTATTTCTAAGTTAACAACAGTGTTAAGTTAAAGAATACAAAGTTGGCTCTAGTATATTTCAGCATTAAAATTGAAATGTTGATTTAAGAATATGTCTGCTTATTTTTATCCACATTTTTTTTTGCCATGTATTGAATATATATAATTGAGAAGAAGCAAATTATAGTATGTGGACAGGTAATGAAGGAAGAAATAATCTGATGTAGTAAGTTGATTACTAAATTACTTTGTTTTATAGTTTCTTAATCTTAGGTTCTCTCTCTCCTATTAGTATAAATAAAGAGGATTATTGTTTGGGGGGGAAAGATACAAATAATATAAAGCTTACATAGGGCAAAGATGAGTAATGTTATATATGATGTAGAATTCTTTAACATTTTTTTTTCCTGTAAAATTTAACAATTTTGTGTTCTGATTCCCCCCCTCCATCACCCAGTCTTTAGATGACCTTTCAAATGTGTCTTCTGATGACTCAGTACAACTTCATGCTTACATTTCAGACACTGGTAAGAGACTTCATGGTTTAATTATTACTTAAAAACTATTGACTGTTACTACTCCTACATTATTTTCCACATTTATTTTTATAAATCATTTTTGTGTTCTGTAGTCATGTTTTCAAATTACTTTTTTTCTGTAACATGTTCTTCATTAAATTCTATGATGTTTATTACATGGGTGTTTCCTTTCTTTAAGGTTGTCACTGTTATCGTTTGAAAAAGGTTAAATTTTAAGCATTTTGTCATGGCTAGTAAACTTTGAAACCAGTCTTCTTTTTCTTTGAGTCTAGCTGATAATTGTCTGCATAATTCTTATTAAATTGTCTTGGGGCAGATTTTAGTTTAATATTTGTTTTCATACATGCAAAGTCAGATTAGATATCTGGATAAATGAAGCTTTTTGGTATAGGAGTTTATAGAAGTTCAACAAATGCTTGGATGAGGTGAGATTCATGACTGAATCAGCATATGTGCAAAGTGGCTAGTGAACTGAGGAAAAAAATCAATTTCCATCATTGTTATTGGGTTATTAGATAATGCCAATGCCGATTTTCTTATTTGGCTTCTCAGTATTCCTACAATGTAGGAGTGTGTTTGTCAGATTACATACTGAAGTATAAACGTACAGGTAAATACCTGAGTTCAATTTCATACTTATAATTTAGATAATTTGGAAAGAGATTTAATAGTACAAGTGTAGTTTTAAAAAGATCATTTGCATCTATTTTTTTAAGATCTTGTTTTCTTTTCACTGGAGCTGGAGTCTAATTTTCCATTGTGTTTTCTGCCAGATTTCTGTAATAAGTTATCTATAATTGCTTTTTCAGTTTTTCCTTTATCTTTTCCAAATAGTTGGTGCATACGTTGTTGTCAATAAAACCAGAGGGTCTAGTTGCGTTTCTTTCTAGCTTTTGATACATTTGTCTCACTTTTTCCTTCCTTAAAATTTTAAAATTCTTTTAAAAAACTATCTTCTTTGTTGAGTTGTCTTCGAAATAGGAAAGCCTTTGTTAAAGTGCAACATTTAGAATTTGTCCTTTTATTTCTTTCTTCAAGTCCTTAAACTTTTGTGTGTAGAAGAAGATACTAATGTCCATATTTCTTATGTGGATCTTTCTCTTCTCTGAGGGGTCTAGTTTTCTAGCTGCTTTGTCCGTTCATTCAACAAGTATTTATTAGCTTCTTAAAAGATACGGAAGCATAATACTAAGCATTTTTAATAAATTGTAATTTCTGTCAGACAAATTTATGTATAAACACTAAAGGGGCAGCATAGTATAGTGGTTAAGAGCACAGCTTTTTGTCCAAATTGCTTAGGTTCAAACTCCAGCTCTTCCACCTAGTAGTTGGGTGAACTTGGCTGAGTTCCTTAACATCTCTGTATCTCAATTTCCCCATCTGTAAAATGGAATATTAATGATAATAATAATAATACTTGCCTCATAGGATTGTTATGGGACTAATTAACTGTATTCGTAATTACATGGTGGGCATTATATATTAGTGTTTGTTCAATAAAGATTTCTTTTATGAGTTGGGCTTCAGAGTCTCTTTGAGTCTGGATCCCATGTCCTTAACATCTGTATGATGGGAAGTAGAACTTAAGAGTCCAATGCTATTTAAGGAGTGATCCATAGACTACAGTGTACTGGCTTCTTCACTGAGAAATCTTGTTTTAAAAAATACTGGCTACGTTAGGCAATGTGTTTAGTGATGAGATTTATTTATATTCTGATCCTAGTTCCTTGTCTGGCTATGGATTAGGAACGAAGAGGTTGCACATCACCTGTTATGAGTAGTAACATTGTCCTAATGCAAACAAAACCTGTTATTTCCACTATAATATCTCACCATCATCTCAAAATATATGTAACCTCATTATCTTTTAAAATCAAATTACCTTTCTGTCTTAGTGCTTCTTTTATAATAGCCCCATTATTCTTCCTATTGTGCATGCATCCTAGTCATGATCTCCCTTGCCTATCAATTTGTGACAAATCTGATCATTCTTTTTTAGAATGCTTTCTTACATTCCTTTCTTCTTTCCTTTTCTATTTCTTGCTATTCTCCTTGTTCTTATTAACTTCTAATTGGTTATGGTTTGCTGCCTAATTGGCCCCTGCTTCCTATTATCCTTTCCCAAACGTATCTTGAACACAACAGGTGAATCCATTCCCTTGTTGCCTTGCTAACTCTGTTGAGTGATGGTGGTTCTCTTGGGTGATGAAAAATTGCTGTACACTTTGTTCCACATAGTCGAAAAATTGCTGTACACTTTGTTCCTCCGAGTGAAGGATATTTGAAAGAGGTGAACAGTGAATATTAGAGTTAAAGCCTCTGACAGCAAGATGACCCAGGTCTATCCCTAGTCTTCTATTTTGTCAAGTCAGGAACACTGATATTAGATGGTAAGGGAATGAAGGACAATTTTGAATAGAAAGTGCAAATCTTAGAAAAATTTTAATGAAAGGCTGGGAGAGGTTCCTGTCCAACTACGTTTGCCAGTATAGATTTGTAGCTATTATATTATTAAAATAATTTACTAAGAAGCTGCACAGACCCTTCTTTGCCTAATTATATACAAAATACAAATATTTAGTCAGCTCCAAAGCTTGGCCACTTTTTTTTTTTGTAATTATGGATCAGTATAATCTATTATTAGAAGAGCAGTTTATACTTCTGGTCAACATGGTAGTCTAAACTGCTGTGGGAAATCTTGCTTCCCACACATCTAAGGGCTGAAAACAACAGAATAAAAATAGCTAAAAGGGGAAATCTACAGGTGTAATAGACCATGAGGAAAAGCAAATTTAGGGAAATGAAGAGGAATTGAAGCCAAGGAGCTTATAGGAGCGTGAAGACTGCTGTCTTGATTTTGACAGCATTTTCATGCCCTCAAGTTTAGAAGAGGCAGGATGGGCTAAGGCAAGGAGAAGCTGGAACACAGTCATTTGCATAAAGCCCAGAGTCACAGAGGTGGCTTGATGTGAAAGAGGAACCAGAACTTAGCCTACTGTCAAAGGAAAGAACGAAGAATGTCAAGGTTGTGGTTGGGAATGGTATCTATCACCCATATGAAATTGAAAGCCTGTCTTGTATCGCGATATTGGTGTGTCTAGATTCAGCCATCCTGAAGTGGTTGTGTACCACAGGGTTTCCTAGCCCAAGAGTATGTTAAAAATATTTGTAGAGATAAAACGAGGCAAGAATACCACACTATAAAAAAAGAACCATATGAAATTATAGAAGTAAAAAAAATTACTTATTGAAATTAAGGTGAGTGGCTGAATTAAGGAACAGACCAGGTACAAATGAGTGGAAACTGATAAACTTTTAGAGACCTGAAGAGATGATCTAGAATAGAATACAACACAGAGGGAAAAAATGGAACATGAGAAAGACAAAATGATTCAAAATATGTCTTTTTACTTAAGATTAGTACAGAATAGGAATAGGTTTTGATTTTTGAGACTACCTGGCTTGGATGGTTTGTGTCAATTAAGTAGGAAAATAACTATTTAGAACAGTCTTCAGAATAAATTACACTTGTAAATTGTTGAATATTTTAAACAAGAAAGAGATTTGCCAAAAGAGAAGATAGGTCTTATCCTATAGCTTTTGCTTGCTGTTCAGTTAAAAAGCTATCGAGTTAGAGCTGAATAGTGAAGGCTAGTACAGAGGTTATTATTTTGTTTCTGTTGTTTTTCTTCTATTAAATTTAAGAGACTCTAATACTATAGTATGAGGTGGTACTGTGTTATCATTACTGATAATAAATAAAAGCTCATTGGGAAGAGAGTCCAAAGTAGACATCACTGTGTGGTTGGCAGTATCATCATAAACTTGTAGATCATTTTGTAATGTAGCCATCATATATAACGCATTATGGATGTGAGTACAGAGGATGGGAATCTATTTTATCCTTTGGTGACATCCTTTCGTCTCAGTCTGTCATTTCAAATTCTTCTTCATTTCATGTTGTCCTTTTTGTTTGTTTTTGTTCTTCATCTTCCTCCTTTCTGTGTCTTTTGTTCCTTTTCATTTTGTTTTAAATGACTAGTATATGCTGACTATGACCCATATGCTGTGGCAGGCGTTTGTAATGATCATGGCAAGACATACGCATTATATGCCATCACTGTACACCGGCGCAGTCTAAACAGTGAGGAGATGTGGAAAACCTACCGTCGTTATAGTGACTTCCACGACTTCCACATGAGGATCACTGAACAGGTAATGAGGTTTTTAAAGTTTGTGTACTTTACATTGTTTCCTGATTCCATGTTTGATTCTAAATAGCTCTGAGGGATGCTAAGGTATTGACCAAAGCTAAGTAAATAAGGTAAGAATTTTTTTATAAGCAACATGAATGTTATAATGATTTTGCACATTTAACCAATCAAATTTTAACCAGTCTTAACCATTGTGGACTAGTGATGAAGTATCAGTGGTATACCATGGAAAATTAGAATAAGTGTATATTTCTGATATTAAGAGTGTGTGTATGTGCTGTGCTTTGCAGAGGTATTTGGGTTTGGTTTAAAGTAGGGATGGGGATCACTGGACATTTGGTGGTTTTATTTTTGGCAGTATAATTTAAAACTACGGTTATTTAAAATGGCGTCCTTTTCCAAGTGTTAACAGTTAAATCCTTGATCCATTAAGTTATGAAGAACCAAAATCTAAATTAAGTTTAACGTTAACCAAATAATGTTTTTAATTCTTAACAAATATAACCCTCTTGTTTCATAGAAGTATGAGGACTCTTAAACATAACGAATGTAAACAAACTATTTCTCTGTTTTATTTTATTTTTATTTTATTTTTTGCGGTACGTGGGCCTCTGACTGTTGTGGCCTCTCCTGTTGCGGAGCACAGGCTCTGGATGCGCAGGCTCAGCGGCCATGGCTCACGGGCCCAGCCGCTCCGCGGCATGTGGGACCTTCCCAGACCGAGGCACGAACCCGTGTCCCCTGCATCGGCAGGTGGACTCTCAACCACTGCGCCACCAGGGAAGCCCTCTCTGTTTTATTTTTTATTAAATATTCTTTTCTTTTTAACTTAGAACAAAATAACTTATCACAGGATAAATTGGAATAGGTGTTCTGTGACATTTATTTTAAGTCATGAGAATCCTTCTTTCAGGGTTTTAAAATAAACAATTATTATTAAGCCAATAAAATAATAATAATTAATGGTGACATTTGATTGGGTGGACTCAAGCTTTGAAATGACAGTTTACTACTTAAGTAATCAGAAAGTATATATATATATATATATTTTTTGTTGTTGTTGTTGTTGTTATACGCGGGCCTCTCACTGTTGTGGCCTCTGCCATTGCAGAGCACAGGCTCCGGACGTGCAGGCTCAGGGGCCATGGCTCATGGGCCCAGCCGCTCCGCGGCATGTGGGATCTTCCCAGACTGGGGCACGAACCCGTGTCCCCTGCATCGGCAGGCAAACTCTCAACCGCTGCGCCACCAGGGAAGCCCCAGAGAGTATATTTTTCAATTAGGGTAGTGGAAAATACATGGTTGCCACCATGATAATCTCATTAAAGTACTTCGTGAATAGAGTGAGATAAACTATTAATAGCTCAAAAGTGTTTAGAGACCAGGTTAAGCCTGGTCTCTAAACACTTTTGAGCCCATATTAACTGGACTTTTTTAATATATTCATAAGGAAATTACTAACTTTGGACATAACTGTTCTGTTGTTCTTGTTGAATAGATCTTTTCTTCATGTTTAGCTTGATTTGTTTGCACAGGTGAAAGAATTTTCTGCCCCACGTTGAAGAAATAATTGCTGTATTTACTTTTTATGTTATTACCTGTTTCATATTGTTTTAAAATCACATAGCTCGGAGCTTCTGGGTTGGCAAACACGTGGTACGCTCAGACAGGGCATCGATGCTCCATGCCCTTTTCCATATCTTGCCTTATTCATCACGTCCATCTGGCTGTTTTTGAGTTATATCCTTTTACAACAAACCAGCAATCTAAAAACGTCTTCCGACCCCTGGCCTGGCTTAGAACATCACCGGTGCTACTGATGTCCTACGTTCCTCCCAGATCACATGCCAGCCTGCCATTGCTTCTCAGAGCTCGATTTAAGTAACCAAGAGGCTCATCTCCTGAGTTTGAGAACTTCCCTTGCTCCACTGTCTTGTATTCCAGATTTTCCTATCCATCTTGCCCATGAGACCGTGAGCTCCCTGAGGCAAGGATCTCATCTCTCTTGTACTCCATTCTGTCACCTGCACCAAAAACAGCCTGGAACAGACCGTGTGGCTGACAGGGTCTTCGTTCTCTGGCTGGGTGTCAGGCCCGTGCCTCTGAGGTGGGAGAGCCGAGTTCAGGACATTGGTCCACCAAGAACTCCTGGCTCCATGTACTATCAAATGGTGAAAGCTCTCCCAGAGATCTCCATCTCAACGCTAAGGCCCTGCTCCACTCAACGACCAGCAATCTACAGTGCTGGACACCCTATGCCAAACAACTAGCAAGACAGGAGCACAACCCCTCCCATTAGTAGAGAGGCTGCCTAAAATCATAATAAGGTCACACAGACCCCAAAACACACCACCAGACACAGTCCTGCCCACCAGAGAGACAAGATCCAGCCGCATCCACCAGAACAGAGTCACCAGTGCCCTCACCAGGAAGCCTACACAACCCACCAAACCAACCTTACCCACTGGGGGCAGAAACCAAAAATGAGAACTGTGAACCTGCATCGTGCGAAAAGGAGACCCCAAACACAGTAAGTTAAGCAAAATGAGCAGACAGAGAAACACACAGCAGATGAAGGAGCAAATAAAAACCCACCAGACCAAACAAATGAAGAGGAAATAGGCAGTCTACCTGAAAAAAAGTTCAGAGTAATGATAGTAAAGATGATCCAAAAACTTGGAAATAGAATGGAGAAAATACAAGAAACATTTAACAAGGACCTAGAAGAACTAAAGGTCAAACAAACAATGACGAACAACACAATAAATGAAATTAAAAATTCTCTAGAAGGAATCAATAGCAGAATAACTGAGGGAGAAGAACGGATAAGTGACCTGGAAGATAACATAGTGGAAAAAACTACCACAGAGCAGAATACAGAACAAAGAATGAAAAGAACTGAGGACAGTCTCAGAGACCTCTGGGACAACATTAAACGCACCAACATTCGAATTATAGGGGTCCCAGAAGAAGAAGAGAAAAAGAAAGGGACTGAGAAAATATTTGAAGACATTATAGTTGAAAACTTCCCTAATATGGGAAAGGAAATAGTCAATCAAGTCCAGGAAGCACAGAGGCCTATACAGGATAAACCCAAGGAGAAACACGCCAAGACACATATTAATCAAACTATCAAAAATTAAATACAAAGAAAAAACATTAAAAGCAGCAAGGGGGCTTCCCTGGTGGCGCAGTGGTTGGGAGTCAGCCTGCCGGTGCAGGGGACATGGGTTTGTGCCCCAGTCCGGGAGGATCCCACATGCCGCAGAGCGGCTGGGCCCGTGAGCCGTGGCTGCTGGGCCTGCGCGTCCAGAACCTGTGCTCCACAGCGGGAGGGGCCGCAGCAGTGAGAGGCCCGTGTACCACAAAAGAAAAAAAGGTAACAGGGGAAAAATAACATACAAGGAAATCCCCATGAGGTTAACAGCTGACCTTCCAGCAGAAAGTCTGCAAGCCAAAAGAGAGAGGCAGGACATATTTAAAGTGATGAAAGGGAAAAACCTACAACGATTACTCTACCCAGCAAGGATTCATTCAGATTCAATGGAGAAATTAAAACCTTTACAGACAAGCAAAAGCTAAGAGAATTCAGTACCACCAAATCAGCTTTACAGCAAATGCTAAAGGAACTTCTCTAGGCAGAAAACACAGACAAGGAAAAGACCTACAATAACTAACCCAAAGCAATTAAGAAAATGGTAATAGGAACATATATGTTGATAACTACCTTAAATGTAAATGGATTAAATGCTCCAACCAAAAGACATAGACTGGCTGAATGGGTACAAAAACAAGACCTGGTATATATGCTGTCTACAGGCGACCCACAAGAAAGAAATCATAAATTTCAGATCAGAAATAAATGAGAAAGAAATGAAGGAAACAGTAGGAAAGATCAATAAAACTAAAAGCTGGTTCTTTGAGAAGAGAAACAAAATTGATAAACCGTTAGCCAGAGTCATCAAGAAAAAAGGGAGAAGACTCAAATCAGTAGAATTAGAAATGAAAAAGGAGAAGTAACAACTGACACTGCAGAAGTACAAAAGATCATGAGAGATTACTACAAGCAACTGTATGCCAATAAAATGGACAACCTGGAAGAAATGGACAAATTCTTAGAAATGCACAACCTGCCAAAACTGAATCAGAAAGAAATAGAAAATATGAACAGACCAATCACAAGCACTGAAATTGAAACTGTGATTAAAAATCTTCCCACAAACAAACGCCCAGGACCAGATGGCTTCACAGGCGAATTCTATCAAACATTTAGAGATGAGCTAACACCTATCCTTCTCAAACTCTTCCAAAATATAGCAGAGGGATGAACTCTCCCAAATTCATTCTACGAGGCCACCATCACCTTGATACCAAAACCAGACAAGGATGTCACAAAGAAAGAAAACTACAGGCCAATATCACTGATGAACATAGATGCAAAAACCCTCAACAAAATACTAGCAAACAGAATCCAACAGCACATTAAAAGGACCATACAACATGACCAAGTGGGGTTTATTCCAGGAATGCAAGGATTCTTCAAAATATGCAATTCAATTAATGTGATAAACCATATTAACAAATTGAAGGAGAAAAACCATATGATCATCTCAATAGATGCAGAGAAAGCTTTTGACAAAATTCAACACCCATTTATGATTAAAAACCCTGCAGCAAGTAGGCATAGAGGGAACTTTCCTCAACATAATAAAGCCAAACCCACAGCCAACATCATCCTCAATGGTGAAAAACTGAAAGCATTTCCACTAAGATCAGGAAGAAGACAAGGTTGGCCACTCTCACCACTCTTAATTCACCATAGTTTTGGAAGTTTTAGCCACAGCCATCAGAGAAGAAAAGGAAATAAAAGGAATCCAAATCGGAAAAGAAGAAGTAAAGCTGTCACTGTTTGCAGATGACATGATACTATACATAGAGAATGCTAAAGATGCTACCAGAAAACTACTAGAGCTAATCAATGAATTTGGTAAAGTAGCAGGATACAAAATTAATGCACAGGAATCTCTGGCATTCCTATACACTAATGATGAAAAATCTGAAAGTGAAATCAAGAAAACACTCCCGTTTACCATTGCAACAAAAAGAATAAAATACCTAGGAATAAACCTACCTAAGGAGACAAAAGACCTGTATGCAGAAAATTATAAGACACTGATGAAAGAAATTAAAGATGGTACAAATAGATGGAGAGATATACCATGTTCTTGGATTGGAAGAATCAGCATTGTGAAAATGACTACTACCCAAAGCAATCTACAGGTTCAATGCAATCCCTATCCAACTACAATGGCATTTTTTACAGAACTAGGACAAAAAGTTTCACAATATGTGTGGAAACACAGAAGACCCCGAATAGACAAAGCAGTCTTGAGAACGAAAAACGGAGCTGGAGGATAAGGCTCCCTGACTTCAGACTATACTACAAAGCTACAGCAATCAAGACGGTATGGTACTGGCACAAAAACAGAAAGGTAGGTCAATGGAGCAGTGTAGAAAGCCCAGAGATAAACGCACACGCATATGGTCACCTGATGTTTGATAAAGGAGGCAAGAATGTACAGTGGAGAAAAGAGAGCCTCTTCAATAAGTGGTGCTGGGAAAACTGGACAGGTATATGTAAAAGAATGAAATTAGAACACTCCCTAATTCCATACAGAAAGATAAACTCAAAATGGATTTAAGACCTAAATGTAAGACCAGACACTATAAAACTGTTAGAGGAAAACATAGGCAGAACACTCTGTGACATAAATTAGAGCAAGATCCTTTTTGACCCACCTCCTAGAGAAATGGAAATAAAAACAAAAATATACAAATGGGACCTCATGAAACTTAAAAGCTTTTGCACTGCAAAGGAAACCATAAACAAGACCAAAAGACAGCCCTTAGAACGGGAGAAAATATTTGCAAGTGAACCAACTGACAAAGGGTTAATTCCCAGAATTTACAACCAGCTCATGCAGCTCAGTATCAAGAAAACAAATAACCCAATCCAAAAATGGGCAGAAGACCTAAACAGACATTTCCCCAAAGAAGATATACAGATTGCCAACAAACACATGAAAGGGAGCTCAACATCACTAATCATTAGAGAAATGCAAATGAAAACTACAATGAGGTATCACCTCACACCGGTCAGAATGACCATCATCAAAAAATCTACAAACAGTAAATGCTGGAGAGGGTGTGGAGAAAAGGGAGCCTTCTTGCACTATTGATGGGAATGTAAATTGATACAGGCAATATGGGGCACAGTATGGAGTTTCCTTAAAAAACTAAAATTAGAACTACCATACAACCCAGCAATCCCAGTACTGGGCATATACCCTGAGAAAACCGTAATTCAAAAATAGTCATGTACCACAATGTTCATTGCAGCCTTATTTACAATAGCCAGGACATGGAAGCAACCTCAGTGTCCATCAACAGATGAATGGATAAAAAAGATGTGACACATGTATACAGTGGAATATTACTCAGCCATAAAAAGACACGAAATTGAGTTATTTGTAGTGAGGTGGATGGACCTAGAGTCTGTCATACAGAGTCAAGTAAGTCAGAAAGAGAAAAGCAAATACCATATGCTTACACATATATATGGAATCTGAAAACAAACAAACAAAAAATTGGTCATGAAGAACCTAGGGGCCGGACAGGAATAAAGACACAGACCTACTAGAGAATGGACTTGAGGACACGGGGAGGGGGAAGGGAAAGCTGGGACAAAATGAGAGAGTGGCATGTACATATATACACTACCAAATGTAAAACTGATAGCTAGTGGGAAGAAGCCGTATAGCACAAGGAGGTCAGCTTGGTGCTTTGTGACCGCCTAGAGGGGTGGGATAGGGAGGATGGGAGGGAAATGCAAAAGGGAAGGGATATGGGGATATATGTATATGTATAGCTGATTCACTTTGTTATAAAGCAGAAACTAACACACCAGTGTAAAGCAATTATAGTCCAATAAAGATGTTAAAAAAGTAAAATTAAATTAAGATATACATTGTAAAAAACAGCACATATATCTCTTATTTATTTGCATATTTATGGGAATTTGGTATAATACGAAATTTTCTTTCTGTGAATACTTGTAATTTTTTTCTGTTCCAGACAGATAATTTTAAGAGGAGTTTGATTAATTTAGACTCTAACAAAATAACTGTTACATTTAATTTTTTATTAATAAGTTTTAATGTTTTAAAGTTTTGGAAATAAATTGTTGTTTTGCTGAGTACTGTTATATTGCCTTGGTGTATTAGTTTGCTAGGGCTGCCATAACAAAATAACATAGACTGAGTAGCTTAAACAGCAGAAATTTATTTTTCCATAGTTCTGGGAGCTAGAAGTCCAAGATCAAGGTGTTGGCAAGTTTGGTTTCTCTTAAGGCATGTCTCCTTGTCTGTCAGATGGCCCCCTTCTTGATGTGGCCTCATATGACTTTTTCTTTGTGTGGTCGCATCCTTTGTGTCTCTTTGTATGTCCAAATTCCCTCTTATAAGGGCTTTGATTTGATTTAACTACCTCTCTAAAGGCCCTGTCTCCAAATACAGCCACATTCTGAAGTATTGGGGGTTAAGGTTTCAACATACGATTTTTGAGGGAATAAAACATACTGGTAATGCCTGAATAAACTATGCATTCTATAAAATTGAGTCAGTAGTTTAAGATACCATGGATAAGTCCTATTCTAGGAAACTAAATATCTTTTAGGACACCTTGAAAACTGTAAATGTACTTCTATAAGGTGTCATTTTTAAAAAAATTAATTCATAAAACCAGGTACTCTATATTGTACATTCATTCATTGTTGACCCATTGTAATATTTTGTGAACCACCAAACTTGTGACTATTACTACAGCATAACATTTGCCCTGTAAATCAGGTGTCCCCATCCCCCAGGCCGCAGATCACTATTGGTCTGCGACTGGGCCGCACAGCAGGAGGTGAGCAGAGGGCAAGGGAGTGAAGTTTCATCTGCTGCTCCCTATCGCTTGCATTACCGCCTGAACTATACCCCCATCCACCCAACCCTGGTCCGTGGAAAAATTGTCTTCTGTGAAACTGGTCCCTGGTGCCAAAAAGGTTGGGGACCGCTGCTGTAAATGACCTCCCCCTCGCCCCCTTTTTTTTTTTCGCCTTGGCTAGGGCGAAAGAACTGCTTTTAAGTTTCATGCATTAACATGTAATGAACTTGTTCTCATTATAGCTCCAAGCGACCATCTGATCTGCCATTCCATTTAATAATGTATCAGAATCTTCCAGTTTAGGGATGAAAATTATCCTACACCTTTTCATTTCCTCTTTTTTTTAATCTCTGCACCAGGAATGAGTTTTCTTTACAGAAGCCTTGTTGTTTTTAAACAAAGAATGGTTTTAGAAAGTTTGTTGCACTTCTGAATGTGTATCACAAAGGAAAAGCAATGAGGCTGCTCATTCAAGTTTTAGATACTAGGTATTGCTGGCCAAGCACAATTCTTTGCTCAGTGACTTTGCTCTTCCACTTTGTTAGCAGCTAGTGTGGTTAAAATCTGTGCTTCATCAAGGCACAGTAGATTCCTACATATCTGGACTTTTGAAGGTGGAGTCTGTAAATGCTAGATTTCAAGTATGTACACTTAGTTTTTTTTGTTTGTGGCTTTACAAAGATAAGATACGTACTTGATAGCTTTTAATTTGTTTTTTTCTTAGTTATCTATGAGTTTATTTTTCATGCAGTTTCATGTAGAAGTATGTGTTGTACTGTTTGTATATAGAGAGTTATGATATAGCTGTAATCTATGTTTTGAAATTTGCTTTTTATTCCTTTAATAATTAGCTATTACAGTGATTAACTGATTTGAAGTCATCAATATAAAATATTTCTTTGAGTTTTTTTTACCAAACCAGGAACTCACAACTTTGATTATTAAAAATTTACTGGCTAATACTTTATTCACAAGTTAAAGCGTTGTTAAACAAAATATTTTTTTTACGTTTATTATTAATTTTAATAATATTAAAGACACATAATTTACAAATAATAATAGAGTATTCAGTACTGTATCGTAAGTTCTTTTTAGCCAATTGAATAGCAAAATATTTTTTAAAACCTTTTGTTATGAAACTTTTGAACAATCTTAAAATCAGAGAGAGTATAAAATGAAACTCCATGTGGATATCACCCATCTTCATCAGCAATCCATGTTTGTCATTCTTAGAAAATAACTTCTTTATAATAAATAACATTCGAACTGTGGTTTGGACATATTTGGACAGTATTTTATATTTTCTGGTTTTGGCTTAATATATTGCAGAATCTGTTCTAGATGCTTTTGATATGTAGAGAAATTGTCAGTTGGAAAATACTTTTCTGTTTTTGAAAAAAAAATGAAGATTACTGAATGTATTTTGTTTTCTAGTTTGAAAATCTGTCAAGCATATTAAAGCTTCCCGGTAAAAAGACTTTTAATAATATGGATAGAGATTTTTTAGAAAAGAGAAAAAAGGATCTAAATGCATATTTGCAGGTAAGTTCATTATTATTACCCATAGATTTTCATTTCAATATAGCATAGAAATATAACTGATTTCTTTATTAGAGAATGTTTGTACTATAATAGTGGGATAGCAGCCACTTTTGAGGTGCTGAGATGTGACATGCAATCTGCTCAGTAATTTATAAATATTATTTCTCTGTTTGTTTATTAACTTAGAAGTTTTCTGGACACTCAGTGCTAGGAATTTTGCTTCTTCAGGTTTGGATGAATATACACACACACCGGCAGGCACACATCCATTCTACACTACTGTAAAGTCTAGGAAGTCTAGGTATTTTACAGCAGACAGTTAAATGTTACCAGTTCAGTAAATAGTTGCTCTTCATGATGTATCCAAAGCTAGTAGACTTTTTTTTTCTTTTCCATATGGCTTATTACATGGTATTAAATATAGTCCCCTGTATAGATTTTTATTCTCAGATAAAGTGAATAGCTGCCTGCCATGGTCCAGAATGATTCTAAAGCTTCTAAAAATTACAGGATAATTCAAGAGAGGAATAGATCCAAGGGACTTTTCAGAAGTGTAGCATGCTAAGCATGTAGATTTCTCTTCTGGAATAATGGGATAATAAAACGTGTCTCATAGGTTACGTACTGCATAAGCCGTTGGGACTATCAGAAATAACTTTGTTTTAGACCTGGGTACCCAAATGCCAGATTTTAATAGTATCACTTTATGGTTTTTTATAGTAATGAATGATTTATAAACTTTTCTCATCTATTAGCTCCCCACTTCTCTCTTTAGAACAGGGGTCAGCAAATTCCAGCCAGCAGACCATATCCAGCCTGCCGCCTGTTTTATTAAGAGTTTATTTTATTATTAGAACACAGCCACCCATTTAGTTTACTGCTGTCTATGACTGCTTTTACACTACTACAGCAGAGTTGAGTAGTTGCAGCAGACTCCATGCATCACAAAACCTAAAATAATTATTATATGCACCTTTACAGGAAAAATTTGCCGACCATGTCTTAGTATTATATTTAGTGAAACTTAGCTAATACTGTACTTGATATTTTGATTGGAAGGTTTCGCTCTCTTAAACATTTATAGGTTTAATTGGGTTTGTTTATAACCATAATTGTAATTCCATGGCATTATAATTTACTGAAAGGGTAGGAAAAACATATACATCTACTATTACTCACCTTTGTCTTCTGGCTTAAGGCTAAATATCTGAAATCATTTATATGACTCTTGTCAAACATTTTGATTTTTTAAAATGTATTAACTTGAGTTGCATTAAAATCTGTATCAGTTATTTATAAAATTTAGAACATAAGCACGTTTCTTCCAAATCTGGGGCCATAAATATGTATTTTAATTGTGGCTATACTGTCTACTTCTTAGGTAATGATCTCAATATGTCAAAACATCTTTAATTGAAGAGATTAAGCTAGAATGTTAGACTGTATCATTAACAGTGTAAAAGCAATACTTTGTTTTGGGCCTTCTAATACTTAAAAAAATTTGAATTATTTTATGTACTTTCTATTAATGTTAACTTTAAAATTAGAATGTGAAAAACATAACAGTTTACTGATAGTGGGTCTTCTTAGTATAAGCTATAAAACCTGAAAATGGAATAGTAAATAACATTTGGGGGAATTCCGTGGCCGTCTTGTGGTTACGACTCCGTGATTCCACTGCAGGGGGTGTGGGTTCGATTCCTAGTTAGGGAACTAAGATCCCACATGCCGCGTGGCACAGCCAAAATAGATAGATAGATAGGCAGGTAGATAGGTAGATAGAAAAATGTGTTAAAATTTTTTTAAAAAAATAACATTTTTACTATACATTCTTAACTTTCTAGCAGATGAAATTATAAATAATAGTTAATTTTCAGTATACTATCAATATAAGATACCTCTTTTCTTTTCCTGTTAGTTACTGTTAACTCCTGAAATGATGAAAGCATCCCCAGCTTTGGCTCACTATGTGTATGATTTCCTTGAGAACAAAGCCTACAGTAAAGGGAAAGGGGATTTTGCTCGTAAGGTAAGCAGACCATGCATTGGTTTTCTTTATAGGTCTGTTTTCATACTTTGTTTTTAATAAAAGAAGATAAATTTGTATTTGTGTGTATGTTTTAAAACTAGAAAACTTTATTAAATGCTCCTTGGCATGTTTATCTTCTATGCTTTATTAAGCCTACTATTGAAGTATATCTAATAAATACAAACTCCTGTCTTTACATATTGATTAAAATGTAGCAAAAGCTTGCAAGAAAAAAAAAGCTTTTGAAATGATACAGTAAGGAGAGTTGGCCTAAGACAGGTCACAGCTTTCGTTAGCTTGAGTAGGAGCTACTTCTTATTGGGAGGAAATGTCTTTTATTTGGAGTAAGGATAAGAAAAATGTTAAATAGGATATGTTCCTGAAAGTATTTGTGCCTTTTGAGTGAAATATTTATTGTTTAAAATTCTGGGGACACAAGACCTATTAAGATGCTAGCTTAAGGCAATAAATGATTTACTGCTCAAATTGGGCAAGATAGGCTCACTGGGTGAGAACACAAACATTGGAATCAGGCAACCTTTGGTTCAAATTCCTGTTCTGCCACTTATTAGCTGTGTCCTGCAAAATGTTACTTAACCTTCTGGGCTTTTAATTTTCTAAAGATTGAAGGTGTTAATCCTCAGTGTAGAGCATGTATGGATCAAATGAGATAATCTATGTATTACAGTGCCTGTCTGAATAAACGTTGGCTCTTAGAAGTAGTAACAGTAGTAGCAGGAGCTGTAGCAGCAGTTGGGAAAGCTGGAAGTGGGAATTCTGTGGATTATTTTTGCAACTTCTTAAAAGTCTGAAATTATTTCAAAATGAAAATTAAAAGTAAAAGACTTCCCCACCACTCGTTCTTCTAAAAAGGCTAACTTGCTTAAAAAAGATTAAGGAATTGGTACAAAATAAGTAAGATTAACAACTGTAAGCATAAGAACTTCATGTGATTTCTCAAGGATACTACGGTTTAACATCCAAGTGAACGTTAACATTTCTAAGTGGAATGTTTTATTTTAATAAGAAATTCCAGGTTATGTACCTTATAATGGTAGGAAAAAAATATGGTGGACTTATCTTTATATTTTGTGATTGAAGTGATTGAGTTTAAATTCCAGCTCTAAATGGCTTTATTGTCAATAGAGATGCATTTCAGTATTCCATCTTTTTTATGTTTACCTTATCTTCTCTCAAGGTTGTATCAATTTTAAGATAAACTAATAAATTGATAAGAGCTTTTTGAGATAAAAGAAGCATTATATTAAATGTAGACAATGTCTTTTTTACCAACCAGCAGTTGTGCATGTATATATGTAATGGGTAGGCCAAAAAGTTCATTTTTTCCGTAAGATGGCTCTAGTAGTGCTTAGTTGTCTTTAACTTCATTCAAAACAAGTTTGTTAGATTGTATTGTGACAACTGTCATATCGGCGTGCATTAAAAAAAACATCAAAATTGGTAAATTTTTGTGTAGCCATTTTAATATTAAAGAGGGAAGAAAAATAGCACTTTTTGCATATTATGCTTTATTATTTCAAGAAAGGTAAAAACACAACTGAAACGCAAATAAAGATTTGTGCAGTGTATGGAGAAAGTGCTGTGACTAAATGGGTCAAAAGTGGTTTGCGAAGTTTCGTTCTGGAGATTTCTCGCTGGACGATGCTCCACAGTCGGGTTGGTTAGAACAATTGAAGTTGATAGCTATCAAATTGAGACATTAATTGAGAGCAGTCGACGTTGTACCATGTGGGAGATAGCTGGCACACTCAAAATATCTAAATCAAGCACTGAAAATCATTTGCACCAGCTTGGTTATGTTAACTGCTTTGATGTTTGGGTTCCACATAAGAGAAAGAAACCCTCTTGACCATATTTCCGTGTGTGATTCTCTACTTGAACACAACGAAAATGTTCCGTTTTTAAAACAAATTGTGATGGGCATGAAAAGTGGATACTGTACAATAATGTGGAACAGAAGAGATGGTGGGGCAAGTGAAATGAACCACCACCAACTAACTAAAGGCCGGTTTTCATCCAAAGAAGGTCATGTTGTGTATATGGAGGGATTGGAAGGGAGTCCTCTATTAGGAGCTCCTTCCAGAAAACCAAACGATTAATTCCAACAAGTACTGCTCCCAGTTAGACCACCTGAAAGCACCATTTGACAAAGAGCGTCCAGAATTAGTCAACAGGAAATGCATAATCTTCCATGAGGATAACGCAAGACCGCATGTTTCTTTGATGACCAGGCAAAAACTGTTACGGCTTGGCTGGGAAATTCTGATTCATCTGCCCCTTCAGATTTCCATTTATTTAGATCATTACAAAATTCTCTTAATGGAAAAAATTTCAATTCCCTGGAAGACTGTAAAAGTCACCTGGAACAGTTCTTTGCTCAAAAAGATAAAAAGTTTTGGGAGAATGGAATTATGAAGTTGCCTGAAAAATGGCAAAAGGTAGTGGAACAAATGGGTAAGTACGTTGTTCAATAAAGTTCTTGGTGAAAATGAAAAATACGGCTTTTATTTTTACTTAGAAACTGAAGGAACTTTTTGGCCAACCCAATATATATATATATACACACACACACATATACACATTAGAGTCTAAAAATTAGAGTCTAAAAATCCTTCTCAATCATTTCTGGAAATCCACAGTAACATACATTTTTCATAAATCATATTGGTAATTACCAAGTTCATCTTGACCTCTTTTAGATTGTCAGAATAATTTTCATGCATATCAAGAATTAGGAGTTTTCAGCTACATTTCCTTTTTGGCTAAATTGTAGTTTAATATTTTCCTTAATTATATTTCATTGGAAATGAAATAGCTATTAGAGAAAATCATCTGTAAACATTTTATTAGTAGCTACTCAGGTTGAGAAATAATACTTTATAACACATTAACTTGGCCACACAATTTGTCTAGCTTTGCAAAATTTATGGGCCAATTCCTAGAAGAAGTAATTGACAAGCGGTCTTCCTCCATGTACACAGTACCTTTCTATCCAGTTTTGTATCATGGTGTGATGGCAGTTTTAAGCTGTAGATAGGGACCTAAATTTAAGTTAAAATTCCTTTGTTCGTGTTTTTACCCATACAAATAACTCAACTGAGGTGATAATTGAATGAATAGACAACATCTATGTATGTCAGGCTAAGTGTACACTTTTGCTGGCAATCCATAATTTACTCTTCTGCCTGGTAATTTTGCAATTTTCTTTCTTTTTTTTTTTTTTGCTTTAAACATCTGTTTTAAGACGAATCCTGATTCTGGAAACATTATCATATTGTGATGGGCTGCTTTTATGCTTCTAAATTCTGCTGCTTTCAGGGTTGAGCGTCATAATCACGTGTGGAGGTTTTTCCATGCCCCCTGGTTCCCCCACTCCCCACCCCCAACACAGATGATTAAGCTTTGCCCTCAGAAATTGGAGGAAAAAAAACATGGAAGAAAGAAAAGGAAAGAAAAAGAAATGGATTCTGTAGTTCTGGGACTGGTGCACAGGCAACTCTTTTCAGTTATCTAATTCATGATATAGATTTAAGTTCTCTTATTTTGAAAGAGTGTCAGTGGTAGTTAGCCCTATGCCTAGATAGGATTTGAGGTTGTATTCATTTAACCAACTTAAGGTTATGTTAGTTGAACCCATGTTTCTACTGCGAAGTGTAAGATACATAAAATTCTAAAATATTTTTGACGGTGTTCAGTTTTTAATGTAGGTTAAGATTAAAGTGAAATTCTTGCCTTTTATGCTTCTGAAATTCTACCTCATAAAAAATGTATATTTTAAGTGTGGTATTCTCATGTTTACCTCTCTTAAAAATTCTACTTGTGTTCTTATGACTTAGAGTTATTACAGTTAAAAAAAACACTTGGCAGTAATGTCAGTGTTGGAAATAATGTCCTGATTGATTTGAACACACTGTTCTGGTTAACTCAGAACTACTGTATATAGAATTAGAATTACACACACACATATATGTAATTTTACACCCAAATATATAATTGTACACATAAGTGTGTGCACACACAAGAGAGTTAACTTCATCTTTTTTACCCTTTGTAATCTCTTTATCTCTCTTCACCAGTGGTAGTGGTTTTCAAGCCCTTCTTCTTCCTTTCTGTCCTTTGGTTCTTCTTTAAATTTGTTGTGCTGTGATAGTGTCCCTCCTCAAGGTTGTATATTCCAGCAAGCATATCTATAAGACTGTTGGGTCTGCTTAACCCAAGGAATTACTAAAACTTTTACAGTTATCTTGAAGTAAACTCTTTGTTGTTATTGTTTATTACAGTACCTATTTCACCTTTTCTAATTTTTCTTGTTGAAAACCATGAAAGCATATTAAAGAGTTTTATCTTCTTGATATCATCTGTTAACATTGTGTTCCTTAAGCAGTGGGGTTCCATTTTTTTGCTCTTACTGCTTTTATTTTTTTTCTTTTTGTATACAACATAACTCATATCTGTGGTAGTTTTTATGAGATTCAGTACTTTCTGGAAAATAGTCGTACAGTTTTCTTTGACTTTGGTTATTGTGTCCCCTTTTTCTTTTCTCCCCTCCCTCCCTCCCTTCCTTTTTCTCTCTTTCTTTCATTTCTTTTGTTTGTTTTAGTCTGTTAAAAATCTCAGAGAGGGCTTCCCTGGTGGCGCAGTGGTTGAGAGTCCACCTGCCGATGCAGGGGACACGGGTTCGTGCCCCGGTCTGGGAAGATCCCACATGCCGCGGAGCGGTTAGGCCCGTGAGCCATGGCCGCTGAGCCTGTGCGTCCGGAGCCTGTGCTCCGCAACAGGAGAGGCCACAGCAGTGAGAGGCCCGCGTACCGCAAAAAAAAAAAAAAAAAATCTCAGAGAGATCCATATGCATCTACTTTGGTTTCTTTAGACGGCTCTCTTAATTGAAATTATCTGACACTTGTACAGTCAGAAGGTCAATTTTATTTTATTTATTTTTTAATATCTTTATTGGAGTATACCTGCTTTACAATGGTGTGTTAGTTTCTGCTTTATAACAGAGTGAATCAGCTATACATATATTCCATATCTCTTCCCTCTTGCGTCTCCCTCCCTCCCACCCTCCCTATCCCACCCCTCTAGGTGGTCACAAAGCACCAAGCTGATCTCCCTGTGCTATGCGGCTGCTTCCCACTAACTGTTTTACGTTTGGTAGTGTATATATGTCCATGCCATGCTCTCACTTTGTCCCAGCTTCCCCTTCCCCCTCCCCGTATCCTCAAGTCCATTCTCTAGTAGGTCTGTGTCTTTATTCCCGTCTTGCCCCTAGGTTCTTCATGACCTTTTTTTTCTTTCTTTCTTAGATTCTATATATATGTGTTAGCATATGGTATTTGTTTTTCTCTTTCTGACTTACTTCACTCTGTATGACAGCCTCTAGGTTTATCCACCTCACTACAAATAACTCAATTTCATTTTTTTTTATGGCTGAGTAATATTCCATTCTATATATGTGCTACATGTTCTTTATCCATTCATCTGTTAATGGACACTTACGTTGCTTCCATGTCCTGGCTTTTGTAAATAGAGCTGCAGTGAAAATTTTGGTACATGACTCTTTTTGAATTATGGTTTTCTCAGGGTATGTGTCCAGTAGTGGAATTGCTGGGTCATATGGTAGTTCTATTGTTAGTCTTTTAAGGAACCCCCATACTGTTCTCCATAGTGGCTGTATCAATTTACATTCCCACCAATAGTGCACCACACCCTCTCCAGCATTTATTGTTTGTAGAATTTTTGATGATGGCCATTCTGACCAGTGTGAGTTGATGTCTCATTGTAGTTTTGATTTGCATTTCTCTAATGATTAATGATGTTGAGCATTCTTTCATGTGTTTGTTGGCAATCTGTATATCTTCTATGGGGAAATGTTTGTTTAGGTCTTCTGCCCATTTTTTGATTGGGTTATTTGTTTTTTTGATATTGAGCTGCATGAGCTGGTTATAAATTTTGGAGATTAATCCTTTGTTAGTTGCTTCATTTGCAAATATTTTCTCCCATTCTGAGGGTTGTCTTTTCATCTTGTTTATGGTTTCCTTTGCTGTGCAAAAGCTTTTAAATTTCATGAGGTCCCATTTGTTTATTTTTGTTTTTATTTGCATTTCTCTAAGAGGTGGGTCAAAAAGGATCTTGCTGTGATTTATGTCATAGAGTGTTCTGCCTATGTTTTCCTCTAAGAGTTTGATGGTTTCTGGCCTTACATTTAGGTCTTTAATCCATTTTGAGCTTATTTTTGTGTATGGTGTTAGGGAGTGTTCTAATTTCATACTTTTACATGTACCTGTTCAGTTTTCCCAGCACCACTGATTGAAGAGGCTGTCTTTTCTGCACTGTATATTCTTGCCTACTTTATCAAACATAAAGTGACCATATGTGCATGGGTTTATCTCTGGGCTTTCTATCCTATTCCATTGATCCATATTTCTGGTTTTTTTGTGCCAGTACCATACCGTCTTGATTACTGTAGCTTTGTAGTATAGTCTGAAGTCCGGGAGCCTGATTCCTCCAGCTCCATTTTTTGTTCTCAAGATTGCTTTGGCTATTTGGGGTCTTTTGTGTTTCCATACAAATTGTGAAATTTTTTGTTCTAGTTCTGAGGAAAATGCCAGTGGTAGTTTGATAGGGATTGTGTTGAATCTGTAGATTGCTTTGGGCAGTAGAGTCATATTCACAGTGTTGATTCTTGTAATCCAAGAACATGGTATATCTCTCCATCTATTTCTGTCATCTTTAATTACTTTCATCACTGTCATATAATTTTGTGCGTACAAGTCTTTTTTCTCCTTAGGTAGTTTACCCCTAGGTATTTTATTCTGTTTGTTGCAATGGTAAATGGGAGTGTTTTCCTGTCTTGCTAGTTGTTTGGCATAGGGTGTCCAGCACTGTAGATTGCTGGTCGTTGAGTGAAGCTGGGTCTTGGCGTTAAGATGGAGATCTCTGGGAGATTTTTGCCATTTCATATTACGTGGAGCTGGGAGGTCTCTTGTGAATTAGTGTCCTGAGGTTGGCTCTCCCACCTCAGAGGCACACCCCTGACGCCTGGCTGGAGCACCAAGAGCCTTTCATTCACACGGGTGAGAATAAAAGGGAGAAAAAAATAGAAAGAAAGATAAAATAAATTTATCAAAATAAAAAGGAAAAGATAATTATTAAGAAAGAAATTTTTTAAAGTAAAAAAAAAAAAAAAAAAAACGGTCAGATAGAACCCTAGGACAGATGGTAAAAGCGAAGCTATACAGACAAAATCACATACACACTCACAAAAAGAGAAAAAGGGGGAAAAAATATATATATATATATCTATCTTTGTTCCCAAAGTCCACCTCCTCAATTTGGGATGATTCGTTGTCTATTCAGGTATTCCACAGATGCAGGGTACATCAGGTTGATTGTGGAGATTTAATCCGCTGCTCCTCAGGCTGCTGGGAGAGATTTCTCTTTCTCTTCTTTGTTCACCTAGCTTCCGGGGTTCATCTTTGGATTTGGACCCACCTCTGCGTGTAGGTCGCCTGAGGGCGTCTCTTCTTCGCTCAGACAGGACAGGGTTAAAGGAGCAGCTGATTCGGGGGCGCTCTGGCTCACTCAGGCTGGGGGGAGGGAGGGGTACGGAGTGCGGGGAGAGCCTGCGGTGGCGAGGCCATCATGACGTTGCACCAGCCTGCGGCGCGCCGTGTGTTCTCCCGGGGAAGTTGTCCCTGGATCACGGGACCCTGGCAGTGGCGGGCTCTACAGGCTCCTGGGAGGGGAGGGGAGGATAGTGACCTGTGCTTGCACACAGGTTTTTTGGTGGCTGTAGCAGCAGCTTTAGCGTCTCATGTCTGTCTCTGGGGTCCGCGCTGATA